>NC_051162.1:48261227-48293132 GCF_013339745.2 Dermacentor silvarum | reverse complement strand
TTATACATCGAGTCGCACGTTAATAGCGTACATCTATTTTTAATGATAATGGCTTACAGACAAATCGTTAAAAAGTTGTCGCAGTTTCACCTGAAAGGCGAAGCATCAATTGCGATAGCAAATTTGTAGAGAGTAATGATATTAGCTTTATCAGCTGTATAAACTTGGGACATGCAGCAGCACCGGCAACACGCAGAACTATTGTCGAACCCGTCGGCGTTTTGCCCGCGTTCGCTCAAAATGCGTGCGGCGTTGGTGACTGTTGCCGGAGCCTCTGATATAAATAGGCACTTGGTACCGCAGCTAAACGTCGCCTCCCTTCCCTTCCCTCCCCCTCCCCCTCACCCACGGCCTCTCGCGCGTCGGAAGAAGGCGCGTTTGCTCTACATATATGGTGATTGTAAAGGAGGAAAGAGACGCTTACTTCAGCAGCCCTTAAGCGAGCACGGCGCAGAACGCGCGTTTCTTCTCCGCCGTGCGTTCACTCCCCGTGAAAGCGCGCGCCCCTCGGGCCCTTTCACTCGCACATACAGCGTTCGGCGCGCGGCGACGATTTCATCTCCATTGACGTCATACGGAACCTCACGGCGACGGCGACGGCGACGCCGACGGCAGAAATCTGCTTTTGAGTGTCCATATAATTGCTATCGCAATAAAACTCCAAAGCGTAATGCATATTTTAAACCAACGCCAACCGCGACGCTAAAGGCGAAGAGAAGCTGTCGCACACAGAAAAGTCGCCGCGAACCCTTCATCTTCTCACGGGAGACGCTGGTGGCAATGCCTTCACAGCCTCCCGTGCTCTCGCTCGCTCGGTTAAGACGCGTGACGTCACGGCGGCAGTATGTGGGTCTGAACTTTTAGGGGCGAAGCTCCTTATAGCGGCACCCGTTCCGTCCCCGTCGTAGTAGTAGTAGTAGTGTGTAACAAGTCTGAGAAAAATGAGAAAAAAATTCCGAAGTTGTGTCCGTAGCACGGAATCGAACCAGGGACCCCTCGCTTCCGAGCGCGCGGCGTTAGCCCACTACGCCACGAAGCGGACATGGACAAGCGCACCACGATGGCTATAAATACCCAACAATAACGAAAGACCGCGTTTCTAGCGCGTTTCTAACGCGTTTGTGCTAGCGCGTTACGGCCCGTGTAAGAAGCTGGTGTAAGACGCTGTGGCCTCTCCACCTTATCTTCAACGCGTTTCGAACGCGCTGCCCAAAGCGGTGGCAAGTCAAGTTCAAGTCGAGGAGCGTATATGAATACGGGGGGTATACTCTCTCAGCACTCATGTGATGGCGTCGGCAAACGCGGTCCACGTTCCGGCATGTGTAAATGGCTGCGTAAGACGCTGTGGCCGCTCCCCCTTACTAGAGAGTACTGCACGTTTCTAACGCGTTTGTGCTAGCGTCCCCTTAAGCGGGAGATCCAATGATTCCCTCCGGAGCTTCCCCCACTCATCATCATTCACCTCGTGGATCTGCTGTCATTTTTTTTAGGTGGCATTGCCCTAATGCGCTTTCGCTCGCACATACAGCATACGGCGCGGGGCGACGATTTCATCGCCGTTGACGTCATACGGAACCTCACGGCGACGGCGACGGTGACGCCGATGGCAGAAATCTGCTTTGAGTGTCCATATAAGTGCTATCGCAATAAAAGACTATGCCTGTGCCGCCGACGCTGTCTGGGCTCTCGCCAAAGAGGATTAAAAAAAATGCTGGAGTGGACCTGCCGTCTCAAAAGTGAAGCCGGACCGCCGCCATCTTACCAGAGGCAAGCAATAACGTTAGGAAATAGCTGACAAGGAAATTTATGCAATATAACGTACCACACATGCAATACATCCTACTTCATATAAACAGAACAGATGAGCAAACAAAACAGTAAATTGCGTCTGCTTGACATTAACTTTGCCACACATCACAAACACTACGACAGTGTACATGCAAAATCATAAATGTCAGCCTCGGATTCATGAATGACATCCGAAGCACAGACAGGCACAGTTTCTACTCAGGCAAACAAAGTTTGGGCATTATTCTGGCTGCAGCAAAACTTTGCCTCGAGACACGGTTAGGTACCGCGTAGACCAGCGGCGAAGAAACTCGGCTTCACCGAGCTTGAAGAGCTGTTCTTCAAGATGACCCCATATTATCACCCTTAGTTTGCGCACTCTGGGGTACATTGCTCTATTTGGCTGCCGGGATCGTTCTGCAATGTTGCGGAAGCACCACAAAACGTAGCTAACGCTGTAGTAGACGAGACTCGCAAACCGATCTCGCCGCCGTGGTGCACGCACGATGGATATTCCAAATAATCTTCCAACCAGCTTCCAGAAGGTGCGCGCTACAACGCACTCCTTTACTACATGCGTGTTGATCTCTGTTTGTGCGCAATGTACGCATAAATCATTCGCTACCATATTCCAGCGTTCAAGCCTGTCTCTTGTAGGTAGAATACCCCACTGATATTGCCAGTGAAAATCCTTCACTTTAGAAGGCAAATCAGGTGAGGAAACGGCTGTCCATGTGCTTGTAGTAGCTGTCCCTGAAGGCACAGCCGTCTCACACAACATTTCACAAAGCCTTGAAACTGGTGTCGTACGCCACTTTCTATTCCTTACTTGCACAAGCTTGCTCTGTAAGCGCGCAGCCGCCGCATACTGCGGTGCTGGCGTTACCGCTGTCGGAAGCAAGTAGCCTGAACTTTGTGCCATGAGCGTTCGACGGCAATGACCCAGCCAATAAAGGAGAAGTGGCCTACCTGGGTACTCATCATCATCAAGTAGGTCACATGTACTCTTAGTGCACAGCAGTCTACCAAATGTAACTATACACGGCAAGCTCCATCCTGCGCTGGCTTTCGGAAGACGCAAAAATTGTTGTGCTACGTATTGTGTCTTGTTTAGCAAGAACCATGAGAAAATAATTTTGTTTACTACACGCACTGTTGGTGACGGTGGAAGAGCCACTCTTGCAGCAAACCACAGTTTACTGCACAATTTCATTCTTAATAAAGAAAGCCCTTTCTGCTAGCGGCAGTGGCGACGCAGTCACTGCTTCCGACTGCGCTTTAATACAGCTGATAATGTCTCTCAACGTGTGAGGTGAAACACCACTTGCAGAAAATTTTATGCCTAATATTTGCATATGCTCGGTCTGTTTAATATTTCCTGGTAATGTTATTGCACTGCGTCCTAAATTTAATGCTTCGCATTTCCTCATATTTATTTTACCCCCTGACAATGATGCATACTGATTATAAATACGAAATACATCTACAAGACTTTCCCCATCCCGTAAGAACAAAGTAATGTCATCCGCATACGCTGACACTTTTATGCACCCATTGCCCGGCATAGGAAGACCCCTTATAAGCGAGCTCTCACTAAAACGCCTTAACAATGGGTCAATCGCAAGCACAAACAATAGAGGTGACAAAGGACAGCCCTGCCGCACTCCCCTTGTCACATCAAACCTAGGAGTTAAAGTGCTGTTAAGTAGTATCTCGGCTGTTGTTCCCGAATACAACATCCGCAGGATATCTACAAGCTCTTCGGGAAACTTATAGCATCGTAACACCTCAAATAAGTACAGGTGTTCTAAGTGGTCGAACGCTTTGGCTTGGTCTAAACTTACCAATACTCCTGAAGCTTCACGCGCTGTTGTGTATTGTATGATATCACGTGTTAAGTGGAGAGATGAAAATATACTCCGACCAGGCACGGAACATGTTTGATGCACACTGACTATTTTAGGCAATGATTACCTTCATGCGATTTACAAGAAGGGTTGTGAATATCTTATAGTCTGTGTTGAGCAGCGTTATGGGCCTCCAGGATGAGAGTTCGGCAAGGTTGGAGTCTGGCTTTGGCAAGAGTATCACGCCGCCCCGATTAAACGATTTAGGAATACCTTCCCGTGCAAGAATTCCGTTAAGAAGAGATACCAAGGCCGTGCTTACTTCTGGCCAGCAGGACCGGTAAAATTCGACTGGTAAGCCATCTGTACCGGGTGTTGATCCACTGTTCATAGATCGGATAACATCAAAAACTTCTTGCGAATTTGTTGGAGACAATAAATTCTTGCCTTCTGTGTAGTCCACGTGGGGTAGATTATTACAAAAATCATATTGTAACGAGCATACAAGAAGCAGTTGGAAAGAAGAGGAGGACGAAGTGCTTCTAGGCCTGGTTGCGCGCTCACCAGGCCTAGAAGCACTTCGTCCTCCTCTTCTTTCCAACTGCTTCTTGTATGCTCGTTACATTGGTTTTGAAGAGTATACAGTGAACCGTGACCCTCCCGTGTGCTACAGCTGCGGTTCCACGGGACACATAGCTCGTTACTGTCGCCAACACCGTCAGTCACGAAGGACACCGCCGATGTTTTCGCCACCTGGAACCCGTACTTCGCACGACCCTTGGACCAGTTCACTTCCCACGGACCGTTTCTCGCGCGAGATCAGACGCAGCGATTCGCCAGCGTCTGACCGCAGCCTGACACCACCAATTAACCGTCCTCGTCGTTCTCCGTCCCCTCGGCGCCGTGCATCTTCGCCCCCGCCGGGAAACTAGCCTCCGCGGCCGATGGAGGTGAGGTCGCCGGACGGTCTTTGGATGAAATACCTCTGCCTGCTGTGATGATCAAAAACAAAGTGAATGTGCTAGTTAACGGATTGCCGACCACTGCTTTAGTTGATACTGGTGCGAATGTGTCTGTCATGAGCCTCGCTTTCAAGAACCGCCTAGGCCACAAAGTTATGTTTTCATGGGACGATGCCGTTACCTTTCGTGGAGTGGGCGGAGAGTGGCTCCACCCCCTCGGTGTTTGCGCTGTAAGTGTTACGTTGGCTGGGAAAGTGTTTGTGTCGGAGTTTTTAGTCCTTGCCCGCTGTTCGCACGATGTAATTCTCGGCATAGATTTCCTTCAACACTGCGGCGCTTCTGTAGACTGTGGAAATGGTGAAATCCATGTGAACGAGGTGCTTTTACCCGCGCTTTCTGAACAAAGCTCGTGTGACGAAGAAAGGAATACACTCAGTGTGCTTGATGCAGCGCTTGCCCCCTCATGGTGCCTAACGCCCGTTCGTGTTTGTGCAACTACTGTTGACGCTCCTTGCGTTGACCTCGTGATTAGGCCCATCAGCATTAACTGTGCTAAAAAATGTATACTCGTGCCTTGCTCTGTCGTGTGCTTGACGAGAGGAGTCGCAACGTTGTGGGCGCTGAATTGTTCCGCCACGCCAGTAGTTCTGCCTCGAGGCATGAAAATTGCCCTTTTCGATGAAGCTTCATGCAGCTCAATAGCAGTACTCACAGCAGAGCCCGCTCCTGCTTACTCTCCATGCGATTATCGCCCTTCTGAAGAGCTGATTCTCGGTATGATCAGCAAGGCTCTCTGCACACCTGAGCGTCAAGCACTGGTACAAGTCCTATCTCGACATGTTGCTGCATTTGATTTTACCAACGGAGATAAGCCACTTGATTTACCATCATCACGAGCTCGCCACAGAATAGATACCGGCTCAGCACACCCCATCCGCCAGAAGCCCTACCGCGTGTCATTCTCAGAGCGCAAGGTTATCGCAGAACAAGTTAAGGAAATGATGAAAAAAGGTGTTGTTCAAGAGTCGTCCAGCCCATGGGCAGCTCCAGTAATCCTCGTCCGGAAGAAAGATGGTTCCTGGAGATTCTGCGTAGATTACAGACGTCTAAATGCTGTTACGAAGAAGGATGTCTACCCACTACCGCGAATCGACGACGTCATCGATTGCTTACACGCTGCTTCTTATTTTTCGACGCTTGATCTACGATCGGGGTATTGGCAAATACCTATGGAATCTAAAGACAAGGAAAAGACCGCATTCGTGACCCCAGATGACTTATTCGAATTTAATGTTATGCCTTTTGGCCTCTGTAATGCTCCCGCCACCTTTGAAAGATTCATGGATACAATATTACGTGGCCTAAAGTGAGAGATATGCATGTGTTACTTGGATGATGTTGTAATCTTCGGCCGCACGTTGGAAGAACATAACGCCCGCCTGAGTCTTGTTCTGAGTTGCATCGAGAAAGCTGGACTAGTTTTAAACTCAAAAAAGTGTCGGTTTGGCGAGCGTCAAACATTGGTTCTGCGACATCTAGTCGACAAGGATGGCGTCAGACCCGATCGCCGTAAGATTGAAGTAGTCAGCTCTTTCAAACCACCACAGACAGCACGAGAACTTCGCTCCTTCATTGGTCTATGTTCCTATTTTCGTCGCTTTGTACCCCGATTTGCCGATATTGTTCACCCGTTGACATCTATTCTGCGACAGGATGTATCCTTCACATGGACACCGGAGTGTGACGCATCATTCTCGCAACTGAAATTTATACTAACGTCAGCACCCCTCTTGCGTCACTTCGACCCATCTTGCCCGACTGAAGTGCACACCGATGCTAGTGGAATCGGAATAGGAGCGGTACTTGTACAACGTCACAACAACGCCGAACATGTCGTTGCATATGCCAGCCGTTGTCTGAGCAAGTCCGAGCGCAATTATACGGTTACGGAGCAGGAATGCCTGGCAGCTGTTTTCGCCGTGCAGATATTTCGGTGTTATCTTTACGGAAGACCATTTAAGATAGTCACCGATCATCACTCTTTATGCTGGCTGGTTGGCTTGCGTGATCCATCAGGTCGACTCGCGCGCTGGGCGCTGCGCCTTCAGGAATATGACTTCGTGGTGTCATACAAGAGCGGGCGTCGTCATGCCGACGCAGACTGCCTTTCTCGCATTCCTCTTGCGACTTCCGACTGCGAAGCTGAGAATTTTGATGACTATCTCGCTGCCATTACTCGTACGTTCCCCGACGCGGCAGACTTTCAGAGAGAGCAACGCAATGATCTCAACCTGGATCCGCTGTTTGCCGCCGCTCGTACTGCTCAAGGCAGCGGTCGCTTCACCATTCGTGATGAGTTGCTGTATAAGAACAATTACTCCGGGAATGGAGCACGTTTTCTTCTAGTTGTTCCCGAGAGTCTGGTCATTTTGGTTTCGTGCGAATGCTACACCGCACACAAGAGCGATTTTACTGGCCCAACATGTACCAGACAACCAAACACTATGTCGCTAGTTTTGAAACGTGTCAACGTCACAAGCGACCAACCACCGCTGTACCAGGTCCCCTGCAGCCATTGACACCGCCCAGTACACCTTTCGAGCAAGTAGGCATTGACCTTATGGGTCCATTCCCGTTATCTAACAATAAGAACCGTTGGATAATCATTTGCGTGGACCATCTCACACGGTACGCAGAAGCTGCAGCCATACCCTCTTCCACCGCTGCATGTGTGGCGCTTTTCCTGCTGCGTTCCGTAGTTCTTCGTCATGGTCCGCCGCGTGTTATCACCAGTGACCGTGGTCGCCAGTTCACTGCGGACGCCGTTGAGGAGCTACTTTGTCTGTGCACTTCTGAGTTCCGTCACTCCACACCGTATCATCCACAGACCAATGGCCTCGTTGAAAGGACGAACCGAACACTGACCAACATGCTTGCCATGTATGTTTCCTCCAACCATAAGAACTGGGACGACGTGCTGCCCTTCATAACCTACGCATACAACACGGCGAAACATGAAACCACGAACTACAGCCCATTTTATCTCCTTTACGCAAGGCTACCGCGCAGCCCTCTCGATACTTTCTTAAACTTTATTCTGCACGACGACGATTCTGTGTCAAAGACTGTGTGCCTCGCTGAAGAAGCCCGCCGAATAGCCCGCCTTCGTACTTTGGCCTCGCAACACCGTTCAAAGGACCGTTACGACGAGCGTCACGGGCCTGTTTCGTTCGCCAAAGGCGACTTGGTGCTTCTTTGGACACCACAACGCAAGCGGGCCTTGTGTCAAAAGTTCCTGTCCCACTATTCCGGCCCATACGTTGTCCTGGAACGTTTGAGTGAACTTTGTTATGTGGTAGCTCGCCTCCTGGGCAATGGCCGGCGATCAAGTAGAACGCAAGTGACTCATGTTGCTCGCCTGAAACGTTTTTACCCTACTGATGCCTCCTAACTCGCCCTACGGGCTTCGTCTGCTTGTGGGGGAATGTAACGAGCATACAAGAAGCAGTTGGAAAGAAGAGGAGGACGAAGTGCTTCTAGGCCTGGTTGCGCGCTCACCATCATCCATCTCCTGTAAATAAAGTCATTTTCTGCCCAACTCTCCGTAACAATATATTTCTTCACCTAAAAGTTGGGCATTGTAAATATTTTCCGATGAAAATGCGTCTGAGAACCAGTTCCAAAATATTCTTTCGATATCTCGTCTCGCACCGCTCTCTGTGCCATCCTCTATGATAACTTTCTCAATATATGAGCTGCCATTTTGCCTCCTGCTGGACGTACGAGCCAGCCGCAGTACCTCAGGATCAGAAATTGGCCTGTTTGTCATCCACGCCTTTGCAGAGGTACGAGAGTACCAGCTCATAAGCCTACGGTATCGTTCGCGCTGGTGATCTAGGTACTCGTACATTAGCTGTGTTTGGGAGCCACCATCTCGTACTATTCTTATCCTTCTCAGGCACTCACAAAGCTGCTCAGTCTCTTTTCTTTTGCGTTTCCTGCTAGCTGCTATGCATGCCGACCTCCACCTTTCTTTTAAAGTATCCCACGCTTTGATATTACATTCATAATCGCTTACTGATGTAGCTATTGCGGTTTTGAGTTCGCTTAGAGTCACCTGGTCACGCAAAGAAGCAATGTCTAGTTTCCACATATCAGTGCGTTCACCTGGTCTTCCTTCGAGGTTCAGCACGACAGTGAAAGCTCGATGATCTGAAATGTATCCTGCGTCTGCAGGAAGATCGAGGATGCTGCATTGGACAATTTGCGATGTTAATTCAGGGGGGAAATACATTCGATCTAGACGACATTGCGTTTGCCTTTGCTGCCATGTGGCGCCAAAATTTTCGCTATGCATGTGTACCCAGGCATCTGATAAATTGTATTCTTTCACTATACGAGATAATTCAGCTACATGCGCATTGGAAGCGTTTTGCCTTGGCCCTCGCGAGTCGCGCATAGGGTCGATCACACAATTAAAATCGCCAACCATGAAAAATGGATGGTTGTCTAACAAAAAAGGGGAGAGTCTAGCAAAGAAGTCATTGCGATCTTGACGTACGGCGGGCCCATAGACATTCAATGCCCGAACTTTCCTCTCGCCCCAAAAGAAATCGAAAGCGATCACACGACCTTCTAAATCCAATAGGCGGTGACTTCCGTGTAGAAGCACCCTACGAAAAACAATAACTCCTACACCTCGACATCGCCCAGGGCTATATGAAAAATATGCTTTTACAGAAATTCATCACAAAACTTTTTAACTTCCTGCTTGTTCCTTAAGTTACACTCCTGAAGAAAGAGGAGATCGACTTTTTTCTCGCGGGCAAAATGAATTACTTCTCTCTGTTTGTCTCTGCTACGAAATCTCTGTGCGTTAAGTGTCATTATGTGCAAATACATGGTGAATGAGTAAGTTGCGTACAAAATCGACTAAGGCAAATGGCTTACCATAGGTAAGTTGCGCACTGAATGGGCGTCGTACATCGTTGCAACAGCCAGACCACGGCAAATAAAAAAGAGCATAGGAGCATCACAGCAGCGAACGTGAAACAGGCACTGATTATGTTCCTCACACAGGTTAGTCGGAAGCACGCTGATTCCTAAAATACCAAGGTTGCAGAGTCTCGCACAGGAACGGGAACGCGATTTCTGCGCCAAGCATCGTTCCGTGAACGCTGCGTCAGCTTCGTAGTGGGGAGTAGAGGAAAAGCAGCCCTTACAGGCAGCAGGAGCGGTGTAAGGCGCCATCGTTAGTACGTCTCCGAATCGGAGACAACGTCCATGGTAGTGGTGTCTCGTGGCCTTTTCTTGCATTTCTTGGAGGGTGTCGAAGTTGGTTCTGATGACGTAGAACTCTCTGAAGACAGAATTCTTTTGGCGTCTTCAGACGCCGTTTGCGAGCGCGTGCGTCTCTCCTTCACCGCCGCACTGGTACTACTTGCAAGCGCTGTCGTTGTCTTGACAACCGGCGTGATCCTCGACGGACCGGCGGAGACTTCGGAGATGCCGAGATGGCGTCCATCTGCGTCCTCGCCAGCGTTCGGTGTTGTAGCACATGTAAGAAGCCGTTCTCGCTGTGATCGCGTAAGCGGGGCGTCTAACGCAGGCTCCTCGTCATCTTCCGTTGCCGACGACGACATTATGGCAGGTAGCGTCTCGTTGCTCTCCGCGTCAGTAGAGGGAGAAGACGCTGCGTCGCTCGCACCGGCGGACGCTGGCGTCGGCACCTCTGGTGCACTTTCTTCTTCTCCTGGTTGATCGGTGGTTTGCGTCTGCGCTGTTCCTTCAGGTGCGTTGTCCTCCAGAGCTGGTTGTGCGGGCGTTGCTGGTGCCACCGCAGCAGCATACGAACGTGGTTGCACGCAGTCAACAGTGGCGTGCTCGCCATTGCAACGTCTGCATGGTGCATTGCACGTTGCAGTGGGATGGCCGAAAATGGCACATCGGGCGCATCGAGATGACGTGCAGGAGGCTCTAAAATGACCCTCTGCGCCGCCCTTGGAGCACACTCTCTTCATTCCTTTGTATTCCAGCATTACCCGAAAGCCAGTCACCGTGATGAAATTCAGTGGAGGTTTTACCATCTCAAGCTTGACCAGTCGGCTGCCATTGCTGATGTCCGTCCTGTCCTTGAAAACAACATCGGAAATGCCTCGGCACTTCCCATACGGTGCAAGTGCAGCAGTCAGGACGTCGTCACTGACACAGGGTGGAAGACGATACACTGTCACATAAACCACTGGAGTGCCCATGCGTCCCAGCGGTACGATCTTGTTGGCGAGTAGCAGAGAGCCTTTCGCCGCCATCTTGGCTGCCTGAGCCGCGGAGCGGACAGCTGCCAAGAACTTGTTGTCGCCGTGATGTTGCAGATACTGCAAACCTCCGGCACCTACGACTTCTTCGACGGAGTCGATGATGGCGTCAACCGGCGTTGAAACCGGTACATTGAAGTTTCTGAAAGCACTGGGCTTTCGTAGGGCGTTGCACGGGCGCTGGCCTGTAGATGACTGCTTCACCTAAGCAACCACGACGCAATGCGTGGTGCCCAGGCTGATGACACGTATGAAAAGATGCGCCGAGAAAAAACGAGATCTTCCGAAGCACTTTCTTCCCACTCCGTTCTGTTTTTAGGTGGATAATTTAGCCGCGCAGATATCGTTGGACGTCTTCCTTTCTGTCACTGGTTTCAGAAGAAAGCCTTAAGTTATTTTCAAATTTTATGGCACATCATGATATTAATACACAGCCAAAGGTAATATTTTAACCGAAAGGTTCGAGCTTTTAATTGCAAATTAGCCTAGCATTTGCAATAACTGACCAAAAGGATGTGAGCTGCTAGCAGATTTCAGCTGTCACGGCCATCTTTCAGAGTAGAAGTATGGGCAAACTATGGCTTCACCTCTGCTGGTAAGAAACTGCGGGGACTGCCACTCCAGCATTTTTTAGGGGCGAAGCACCTTAGGGTGTGGGTGTGTCCCTCCTCTGTAGTGTGTAGTAGAAGTAGTAGTAGTAGTCGTCGTCGTAGTAGTAGTAGGTAGCCACGTCTACTTTTATGAAAAAAACACCGCATATCCACGGGGTCAATGATGATGAGTGGGCGAAGCTCCGGAGGGAATCATCGGTAAACCGTGAATCTTCCGTGTAATTCGCCCAGTCTCGCCGCACTAAATCGAACGATTGACTTCCACCAATGACACGCGCCATATGTGACGTCATTCCTATTTTATAACAGCGCCCTTCATTATAATTGCACCATCTCCCGCTTAAGGGGACGCTAGCACAAACGCGTTAGAAACGTGCAGTACTCTCTAGTAACTATTACGTCCCCGCAATGCTTAATTCAATTCCCCAAAGCATACAAGACGTGAAGACGAAATGTGGTCTCAGAAAGGCTCTTAGACACATTAATGCGTGATAAGAAGCCTGTCGTGTTTTTTGTCTGCTTTTTTTTATTTTTCACTGTTGTCTACATCCTAACAACTTGTTACTGATGGCTCTGTCGCTGTCTGCCAGGCACTGCCGTTCAAGCCCACTCCGGCTTTGGCAGGCCCGATTCTTGTATTGTACCATACTCAAGTCATCAATAAAGTAATTATTAATTAGTAAGGGGGAGAGGCCACTGCGTCTTACGCAGCCGTTTACACATGCCTGAACGTGCACCGCGTTTGCCTACGCCATCACATGACTGCTGAGAGAGTATAACCCCCGTATTCATAAACGCTCCTCGACTTGAACTTGACTTGCCACCGCCTTCAACGCGTTTCGAACGCGCTGCCCAAGGCGGTGGCAAGTCAAGTTCAAGTCGAGGAGCGTTTATGAATACGGGGGTAAGGCGGAGAGGCCACAGCGTCTTACACCAGCTTCTTACACGGGCCGTAACGCGCTAGCACAAACGCGTTAGAAACGCGCAGTCTTTCGTTAATGTTGGGTATTTATTGTCATCGTGGTGCGTGTGTCCATGTGCGCTTCGTGGCGTAGTGGTTAGCGCCGCGCGTTGGGGAGCGAGGGGTGTCTGGTTCGATTCCGCGCTACGGACACAACTTTAGGAATTTTTTTTTTCATAAAAGTTGACGTGGCTACCTACTACGACGACTACTACTACAGAGGAGGGACAGACCCACACCCTAAGGAGCTTCTCCCCTAAAATACCGAAAGTTGTGTCCGTAGCGCGGAATCGAACCAGGGACCCCTCGCTTCCGAACGCGCGGCGCTAACCACTACGCCACGAAGCGCACATGGACACACGCACCACGATGACAATAAATACCCAACATTAACGAAAGACTGCGCGTTACTAACGCGTTTGTGCTAGCGCGTTACGGCCCGTGTAAGGCCTCATTCACACAGCCGTTTTAATCCTCCTTGGCTCTCGCCCGCCTCTCCACTACAACAGTGTCGACAACGGCGTTTAGCCGTTCCGTCACGTAGCCAGGCGTTTTGACAGCGGTTGTGTACGGTCACAGAAACAACGCGCACAACTGTTGTCGATGGCGGCGGCGTTTTGCCCGCGTTCGCACCGAACGCACGCGGCGTCGGTGACGTGTTTATGAAGAACGTGCCAACCTTTTCCGTACACCCTATGGCGGTGTACCATAGCGACCATAAGACCATGGTCCCTGCGGTCACTAAATAAATGAAAACCACCGAATCATATATATTTCTCATTCTTTAATAGTTCAAATAACCAATTACACATCACATCTTAATAGTAATAATTGGAAATACATAATTCCCATCATAGTACAGCTTCGCTGGTCTTCCATCTCCACCACATTGGAAGGTCTGACAGTTTTATTGCGATAGCAATTATATGGACACCCAAAAGCAGATTTATGTCGTCGGCGTCGCCGTCGCCGTGAGGTTCCGTATGACGTCAATGGAGATGAAATCGTCGCCGCGCACCGCCGAACGCTGTATGTGCGAGTGAAAGGGCGCGAGGGACGCGCGCTTTCACGGGGAGTGAACGCACGGCGGAGAATAAACGCGCGTTCTGCGCCGTGCTCCCTTAAGGGCTGCAGAAGTAGGCGTCTCTTTCCTCCTTTACAATCACCATATATGTAGAGCAAACGCGCCTTCTTCCGACGTGTGAGAGGCCGTGGGGGAGGGGGGGAGGGGGAGGGAAGGGAGGCGACGTTTAGCTGTGGCACCAAGTGCCTATTTATATCAGAGGCTCCAGCAACAGTCACCAACGCCGCACGCATTTTGACCGAACGCGGGCAAAACGCCGACGGCGTCGCCAACAGTTCTGCGTGTTGCCGGTGCTGCTGCATGTCCAAGTTTATACAGCTGATAAAGCTAATATCATCACTCCGTATAGCTCTCTACAAATTTGCTATCGCAATTGATGCTTCGCCTTTCAGGTGAAACTGCGACAACTTTTTTTTATGCTGAATTCATGGAGTTTACATGTATTTCACTTTCTATTGATTCTTGGAGAGTATTCATTGCTGCAATACGTGCACCAAACGGGGCGATACGCATTTATTTGACGCCTGTTAGCTTTGTTTGTGCATATGCGTCTCGGTAAGGCAGCCGAACTAAAAAAAAAGTGTCTCTCGCAGCATCAGGAGAAACTTAGGTAATCGAGTAGAGAGCAAGTATTCTAATGGTGTTATGTTCATTACCTTTTTGAATCTCTTCAGTTAAATTTTTTAAGTGCCAATCATTTCTTGCTGGCGGCACTGTCCGTCTGTCACGCGTCCCACACCGCCACAGCGCATGCGCGTCCCCTCCCCCTCTCCTCTCCTACGCTCCCTCTTTCTCTCCTCTAGGAATCCTGTACCCTGTACGGAGCGGCGCCCGCGTCCCACACCCCCACAGCGCATGCGCGTCCTCTCCCCCTCTCTCCCCTCCTACGCCTCCCTCTCTCTCCTCTCCTATGCTCCCCCTTTCACTCCTCTAGGAATCCGGAGGGGCGCGCACGACAGGTTGTGCGACAGCTGCAGACTCCGCTGGGGGCGCCACGGTAGTTCCGCGGTATGAAAATGACGGAGCGCGCGCACCTCATTCTCTCTTCTGTGCAGCGCCGCGATGAGCGCTCGCGCCGCTGCCGCGAAACCATCTCCCGCTCAAGCTAACCATCTCCCCGCTGCTTCGCATCCACACATGGTTCCTTTAGCGGGAGACGGAGTAATTTCTTTAGTTTAGCTTTTTTGTGCATACCCGCCGTGGTTGCTCCGTGGCTATTGTGTTGGGCTGCCGAGCACGAGGTCGCGGGATCGAATCCCGGCCACGGCAGCCGCATGTCGATGGGGGCGAAATGCGAAAACACCCGTGTTAGATTTAGGTGCACGTTAAAGAACCCCAGGTGGTCCAAATTTCCGGAGTCCCCCACTACGGAGTGGCTCATAATCAGATCGTGGTTTTGTTACGTAAAACCCCATAATTTAATTTTAATTATTTTTTGTTTATATGCGTCTCGGTAATGCAGCCGAACTAAAAAAAGTGTGTCTTGCAGCATCAGGAGAAACTTAGATAATCGAGTACAGAGGAAGTATTCTAATGGTGTTATGTTCATTACCTTTTTGAATCTCTTCAGTTAAATTTTAGTTTGGCGGGACGCTTTTACAGTTGTGCGGTCGATGATCGCGCAGCATGCTCATTATTTGGCCATATTTTTTTAGATTTCTTGAGATTGTCATTCATTAAATGGTAAATAGCAAGTCCCTTTTTTTCAAGTTTGTCGCTTGTCATCTCTGTGCATGTGCGCTATATCAGACTAATAATATCTTTTTATTTCTATACATTAAGTATTTTTATAAATGTTAGCGATATAATGTGGGTAAATTAAAATATACTGTTTATGAAATAAAACCGCATAATTTGGTTGAGACCGTCGAGAATTTTCCTTGACAATTACCTAAATATGCGTGCTTATACTTCTAAGAAAGCTATATTGTACGCCTTGCACGCACTTATTACGAATAAGAGATAAAAAGGAACACGGGAAAGTGGGAAGACGCTCAGGTAGATGCGCTGAGACACCGCACCGGGTGCCGTGCACTCTATACCTAGCGACACCAGGGTCTTCTAAGTTGGCTTCATTTAGGTGTAAGCCCTGCTGTCCTGTATAACATTAAACATCACCAATTGGAATTCATGCAATACCATCAATTGCTTTCTCCTATGGGGCAGGTAGCCCATTTCTGCCTCCTCCTGACTTACTTGCGCGTGCGCCATGTGGACGAGGCGTTAGCGCTGGGCAACATCTCGTCATGAAGACTAAGCCGAATCGCTTCGTGAACCCTTATATTTTTGAGAGCGCTCCTCTTAGGCGCCCGTTACTGCTGCGAGAGCCGGGGTCCTCGGCGTAATTACGCAAACGAGCACAGCGAAGGATGAAAGAGGTAACGCGGAGGCCAGAGGGAGATGAAAGGCGGCGATAGCGAAGAGAGCGCGAGGAGGAAAGTGGAGGAGGAGGGTATGGCGCAAGGGTTAGGAGGAAAGGGGAGTGCCGCGCAAGACGGGCTCTGCGGTGACGACCGCTACGAGATGGCGCCAGAGTAGTGCGGCATCGTCTCTTCACCGATACCATATATGGAAAGACAGCGCTGCATGAGCGGGGTTCTGTCTGCGGCGGCTGCTGTGAATCGCGACCACGCGTCAGCACGTGCTGTCTGTCGCGATCTCCCGATTAACGAGGCAGTCGCGACACACTTCGCTTTGTTTGCAACGTGCCGCGCGACACAGATTGTCCGCGCCACTCAATGTATTGGGAAATGAAAACGCATATAGAGCTGGGCTAAAATTTTGCACTAAGGAGTATCGTAATCGTCGGTGACATTTTTATCGATTGTACCCGGTTACGATACATCCCCGTAACCGGGAATGTACAGGACAAAATATCACGCCACGTTGAGCCTCAACCGCACCGGTATTGTTCACGGTTTGAGAACCCGGTTTGATTACCACTAAGCGCGGGTGACTGAAAATGCACGCCATTACGAGCGTGAAGTAGTACGTGTAAATGTGATCAGAGGATTGCAAGTGAGTGCGTGAAAGTGCAGGTCTGTAGACTTAAGAGGGAAGGCGACTTCGAAGCGAGCTCTGATCATGCTTTGTATCGGTTATCCTTTTACTGGGCTCGTAATTCTCAGGATTTATAATAACGTGAGTTCGAATAAAATGGATAAGCTGGCGATTCCATCAGATATATTGGAGTCTGAACAAATGATTCTATTACTGTGATTCGGTCCTTAATTCTAATTGGACCTGCCTGAGTTTGATGTTTGTTAGCCTGAGTACGAGTGAACCTGGTTTAGTCTGGTCTTAGTCTGTCTTCGTCTGAGTGAGCCTGGCTGACTAGAATTCCGGTGACTGTATGACCAAGTGAATGCGTCTGAGTAGAATACTGCTGGGCGTTATTACGCGAGTGATTCCTGCAAAGAAATGTACATATTTTGTGAGTCTGAGTAGATTTTGTTTGTTTGGAAGACCTATGGTGACATCCGACTTCGGCTACGTATGAAAAGCCGCGAGAATTTCCGTCAGTCTAATCAGT
This sequence comes from Dermacentor silvarum, assembly GCF_013339745.2. Taxonomy (NCBI): domain Eukaryota; kingdom Metazoa; phylum Arthropoda; class Arachnida; order Ixodida; family Ixodidae; genus Dermacentor; species Dermacentor silvarum. The sequence goes on along the minus strand of NC_051162.1, from coordinate 48,276,033 downwards.
TCTCACTCTGAGCAATTGCTGTAATAAATTGATAAAGGCAAAAAGTGATCTGCTCTAAGGACTGTTATAGTCACAGCAAAGAGCTGCCGTATGTCCGTTTGCTGCAGTGCAGCTCTATGGCTTTATATTGAAAGGCAGGCTTTTCATCGTGTCTCAGTAAAAGAATTAGGGAAACTCTAAAACATTAGGCGTGAATGCTTCGAGATTAAATAGATAGTGATGACCAATGAACCGGTCCTAGGTGACGCTGTTACGCCATCGTACTTACGGCCTTCGGCGCCAGGATTTCTTAGGAGTCGGAAAATCACAACTAATATGACGACAGCACTCCGCACCATTTTTAGGACTGAAGAAATACGCTATCGTGCGTTTGTGTTTATAGCTTTTACAACACCCGGTAATGCCACGTCTTTCTTCTCTCTAAACATGCGCAACATACAGCACAACGTTTACATGTGGTTATTTAGCTTAGCCATTTGATATTGTTTCAAAGGCAAGTAGCTAGTGATGTGAAGTTCTTCGCGCATTGTCATGTTGTATTGAGCTGTCACGAAGAATTCCTGTTCGAACGAAGTACAAGCGCGTTATTTCGCGGCCTTTTGCAGTTGAAGACATGTTCGCAAAAAGATACGTCATCGCATGGCATTTCATAATTGCCTGGCCACTTTGCGAATACTTACGACGTTCATATTAACAGGAAATATGCGAATAGCAGTCACTTATTATAAATCTTATAGGAGGACTAGCACTTCAAGACGACATCCGAAAGACTATGTTCAATGTTTCAATGAACAAAGTGACCTATTTGAATCAGTATGGGCGTAAACAGGAGTCCGCCAATTATACCCTTCCGACATCATGACTTGCGCATGCAATGGTGAAATGTAACCTTTGGCCATTTATATCAAATGTCACTAACTTGTTATACGTTCAGAAATTGAGAATTTCAGCAAACCTTGAAGATTTGTAAATCCATAAACTCAGAAGACATGCTTGCGAATAAATTTGAGGGTATTCGTAAATATTATTAATTGTATACTGAAGAAAAAGCAAGTTACAAAACTTGTCGTTGCATCGGTGGATGACGGCAAGAAGATTGATATTGTATAACAATTATCGCTGTTCTTGTTTCCCTTTTTTAAAATTTGCCGTGTATTATAGTTCACATCGACTATTTTTATAGCTCCGCACATTGCTCCCTTTGCGAAAAGTCACTGTTACAAAACAAACAAAAAAATGCTCGGTGCTAATGCAATGGTGTACTTGGCGGTAATGCTGTGCCGCACAGCGTGAAAGCTGGGGAAGTGCGGAGCTGTTATTAGCCTGTGTTTCCCTTGTGTTTTCCTTGTGCTGTTCTTGTTTTCTTCTGTGTTTATCTTGTGTTTAGCAATGAATCATCCGTTTTGACACCTGTGCTAAGGCACAACTGGTGAGAAACCGCCAAATCTTTTGCTGATGATACAAGCAATATTAATGAATTTCTGTTAATTAATTCGCTTAATGCTTGATTATTCCTGTCTTTTAAATTATTCTGAATCATGTTAGCTTATTTTGAGCCGGTTTTGATCAATTCTGCACTTGTTTGACCCTGTTTTGAGCCCTTGTTTTTGAGCGTGATCACGCGACAGACACCATCGCCGGCAGCCCGGGCCCCTAAAGTGCTTCTCACTTAAAATTCTCGTGTTTTACTTGCCTAAACTACGATTCGATTACGAGGCCCGCCCTAGTCGGGATGTCAAGTTTGAGCATCCAGGGTTCCCTAACGTGCACCCAATGCAAGGTACAGTGCCCGCCACTTTTAGGGGGAACACCACACTAGTATTCAAGAGCCTATAGCAGTTGATCTTCAGCACAAAATAAAGAAAACGGTTATTTCCCTGATCGGTATCATTAATAGGTGCCCTATTCGACACATTTACCGCGAGAAGTAGAAGGCATGTTGAAGGTATACCAGCTTGAATACTGATGAGGCGGTTCTTTTTGCACTGGAGGACACTCTACACAAACATTTTCATAATTGGCTCCCGCTAAAATGCGGGCGCCGTGGTCGGGACTCGAGCCCGTGACATCGCGCTTAGCAGCGAAACGCGATGGCCACTACGCCAACCGGCAAGCCACTGTTACAATGCTTACAATTCATGGCGTATGCAGTCTTTCTGGGCAGTACTTGAAGACCTGGTTTATTTGCTGCATGGTCTGTTACAAGTTGCAGGTCGGGCATGGTGAGAAAGCTTATAAAGGCTTGGGTTACTTTCCACGTGCCCAATTGTGGCAAATGAGCTGTCATGACTACTTACAGTTCTCCCAGCCGCTTGTAGTGGCGCATTTCAAGACATTATGATTGTCAGCCTCCAATTGTCTAGTGAATCAAATAATATTCAATAAGTGCTGTACTTAAAAAACTAATTAAGTGTGTTTGCCCAACGAGTTTCGACAGCACAACGTAGCATATCAGCGTGGTGACCTCGTTCGGGGTTTCGGCACCGGTATACGCCGAGGTGGCTGCATTTCGGCGGAGGCAAAATGCAGAAACGCTTGTGTACCTGAATTTATGAATCCAAGGTGGAATAGATTACACCGGAGTCTACCTCTGTGACGTGCTCTTAATCATACCGTGTTTCGGCACGTAATACCCTAGAATTAATTAACTTATCTTCAAAGGACCACCGGTGACTACAATGGAATGTACGATGGTACACGTAATAATAGCACACGGACATGACCCGCGATTTTCTTTGAGGGTGCATTCAAATTGAAAAAAACAAGGTCTATATTGTGAAATTTGTTGTGGGGTGGGATGGCTGAAGACTAAGGAATGCATATTAGCGAGCGCAACCATGAGGATAAGAATGAAGTAGTTGGAAGGAACAAAGCGGGCGTGAACTTTAACTGTTTTTCAAGAACGCCAGTGTCTTATGCATTAGGGGAACTTGAAAGATCCCCTGGTGGTCAAAATTATTTCGGGGTCCCCCACTACGGCGTGCCTCATAAGCAAATGGTGGTTTTGGCACGTAAAACCCCAGAATTCATTCAACTTTCACCGTTTATTCATAGAGCAAAATCTAAAGAATACAACGCATGCGCTTGCGCGCAGCAGTGACGTAAAGAAGTCACAGCAATATGTCAAACAGTTGGAACTCATTCCCAAATACATAAACAAAAGTTTCGGCGATGCGGTAGATGCCTTAAAGTACGAAGCCTCCAACAAATCTCGTTCCAACGTGTCACTGCTTCTGCTCGTCATATTTATTTTGCGATGAAGTGGCTGATACTTTCTAACAATGAAATACGCATATAAGTGTACATTACTCTTGTTCATCGTGGTCCTGTGTTCCGTCATTGACATTACATCTAGTTTCACGTAGTACATACGTCTTTCCATACAATAGACATTCCATAAAACGTTTCATTTGTGTTTTATATGAAATGCCACTGTCGTGTTGGAAGGCTATGCACGTTAAGCTGCACGCCTTGTCAAAGACCGAGGATGGCCGCATGTGCCATTATTAAAGAAGAACGGCAACGCGCACTTTCTTTTGCATTGCATTGCCTGCAAGTGTGAGCCGCTGCTTCGCAAAATAACGTTACTAGGCAGAAGCAGTGATCCGTTGGCCCGTTGGTTGTTTAAAGCTTTAAAAATAATAGGGACTTTTAAATCGAGAGCTTCTATCTAAATCCAAGAGAACAAAGAAGTTGTTTTTCTCGGCTGCCACTCTTCCCCCTTTTGATGAGGTTTTTTGCAATAAAAAGGAGTCAAAATCCAGATACAGTTAGAGCTGGGTGTTTGATTATGCCAACAATGTTCTGATAAGTTTCCTGAAAACTTCACAATTTGCAAAATGAAGCGACCAAGTTTACTACTCAGTACCTCATCAATGAAAGGTGATTTCACAATCCTGTAAGCTGCTCATAATAATACATGAGAAGAAGATTAAATTGACGTGTAATACACGGCTTCGCAACAACAAATATGTGGGTGGGACGTTTACAAACCACTTGCTAACATTGTAAAAAAAAATCTCACATAAGCTGTAGATTATTCTTTAAATTTTGTTTTGTTTTAAGTGCTCTAAGAGATGTAGTTAGCACAACATCGATATCTCTTTCTTGGCGGCTACCTATATATTTGTATAGTTCGTACTTTGCTTTTTTCTAATTACCAGTTTTAAACAATATTTGTCAAAGAAATCTGTTTTTACAATCACAAAGTTTACACTTGTGTCTTAAATGCAACAAACTTTATTCATAGTTGTCGGCAGGTTCTCCTTTACAGCGTTTCTCCGTTTTACACGTATCTGAATAGGTGGCATTGGAGTTGGCCCCGAACTAAAGCTTCCTCTTAGTAAAAAAGGCACGAACTGAATCAGCGGCACTTCTTGTTGTCTTTTATAGAACAAGTTACAAAAGTTTGATGCATTGTTGCGACATTTCTTAACGCTATTGCTGCACGCTTGCACATGTATTCTACTTTTTCGGCTTCGCTCAAACAATAAGAAGTTGAAATTTAGCGCGCTGAGTTTCTTACTACTTCTTCCTACTAAAGTATATGCAATCGTGCTATTATGAATGCCTTTGGCGTCTACACTCTTGCTGAAATTACACTCGGAGCGCAGCAAAAAGTACAACCTGCGTGAGGCAATCAGAGAAGTCAACGTGAAGCTTGTGTCAATACGCGACGTAACCACCCAGACCTGCGCCGATTTGTCCGAGGAAAACGCAGCATAGGACGCGGCATGTCAATTTTGGTGTCAAACTTAACATGTACCAATAATTAGTGCACATACAGCGTTGCTCAACAATGTATTACGCTTATTATATACTATAGGCTTGATTACTTTGGTAGAAGCATGGTTTCGTGTCAAATAATGGCAGATTCCACCAACTGCACGAACCTGTGCAAGTGAACTTTTCGCGTCCACTGCCAGCGTGGGACTACGCTGGGGCAACGAAGGGCTGAGACCACAATCGTACTATCCAGCGGGAGAAATGTAGCATTAAACCCGTCTGACGCCGTAAAGCAAGCTTAACTTTATCAAACGCACTGAAAGCCCATTTGGTGAGCATGCAATTGTATCAAAAGCTACAAAACCATGGTTTTAGGACCGGCTCCATCAATCTGAAAGGGACTCATCATGATACGCCCGTCGGTGGTTCACAGCACCTTAGCAGCACGATACATCGGTACAGACACCTGGACAAAGAAAAAAAAATGTCACAGTTTCGCCCTAAGGGCGAAGTAATGAATGCGATAGCAACACAGCAATGTCATACGAAGTAAGGTGAGCGGCTTTGGTAGCAATATGAATTGTAGTAAACATGAGCTGATAAGTAAGCAGGTGTGCTGCGGCGTAAGTAGACCGACATGAAGAGAGACTCGACGACCACGAGAAGGCGCGTGTGAAACGGTGGTGTTGATGAGAAGCGCTTCCCGTGGGCAGTGCGTGCGAAGGGACACACCTGTAGCGCTGCACTGCCGATCCGGGCAGCATTGCATGTGTAGCGTGCGTTGGAAAATGTGACCCGACTTTTACTAACTGAATGAACAAGCGTGGTGTGAGCGAGCACAAACAAACACGAATAGATCACACTGAATGACTGCAGACAACGACTGTCAAAACGCTGGCAGCAAGCGCATATATACGCCGCAGCAGCGGGCGAAGGTACGTGCGGTCTATCGCTTCAACGGAAACTGAGCGGCGAATGCACGGCGCATAAAGGTAAGAGCCGTGTGGAGATAAGAGACGGTGCGGACGAGCGACGAGCGCGGTTGTTGGCAGCGTAGAAGTGCGCCCCCCACCCCCGCGCGCTCCCTGCGGCGCTGGCTTGGCGCTTCCTTGCTTGCGCGTGGGTGATTGAGTGCGTTCGCTCTCCGTGATAGCGCGCGTACCCGCACGCTTCCGCTCGGGCATACGGCTGCGGCGAAGATTTTATCTATAGGGAACCTCACGGCGACGACGACGGCGACGCCGACGGCAGAAATTCCGTTGAAGTGTCCATATAATTGCTACCGCAATAAAATAGTTTAGCTTGCACTGGAAGTGCTATGATAAAGAAACAGCGGAGCTGATGGGCACCTAGCTAGTCCGGGCTTTTGGGCTAGGCTAAGCGCTACCAAGTCATCCGCAGCATTTTCCAGAATTTCTTGATTATTTATCGATTATCGATTACCTATTAATTGGCTATTGATTGGCTATCGCAAGGTATTGGCTACGTATTTGGGCTAGGCTAAGCACTACCAAGTCATCCCCAGCATTTACCGGAATTTATTTATTATTGATCGATTATCGATTAGGTATTGACTGGTTATTGATTGGCTATTGATTGGCTATTGATTGGCCATTGATGACCGCCTAAGCTTAAGTAGTTCCAACCATGCTTATCTTGAATTAGCTAGGCTCAGCTTCGCTAGGTCACAGGGGTATGTGCCATGCGCTTGGACCCTTTCTGCACAACCGTCAGGATCGGCCCCTATTTTTTTCCGACGGGCCACGGACTAACGGATGGCTTAAACAGCGCGGCTGTTCAAAAAAAAAAAACCTAGTACGGGTTTTCCTTTCGAAGACAAGGACGCAGTAAGGCAGACAGATGAAGAAATGGGTGCCTTATTGTGTCCTTGTCTTGGAAAGCACAACTCATACCAGTATGCAATTCCAACTCACCCAAGGCAGAGCAATTTTCAAATAAATATATGCAATGTGTATTTTTATTCTGTTTCACGTTTCTTTTTCGCCCGAGTTCGTTCGCGTTGAAACTTCCAGAAAAAAGAAACGTTTTCTCAGGTTTTTTTTTTCGTATATATGTATGGGATGTTGAATTTGGTTGCAACTTGATCGAGACGGCCCGAGCCCGAATCGGTCGCAAAAAGCAGGGATAGAAGGACTGTGCCGCCGGCGAGGTTGCGTACTTTGTATTGGCATTGTTTCGAAACTTACCGCAGTTTGTGGTGTGTCTCTATCAGTGGCGTAGCCGGAAATTTTGTTCGAGGGGGGGGGGGGGGGGGGGCGTCCTCTTCCTTATAGAATTTGTCGAGGGATCAAATACACGAATAACAACTGTCCTGCCATTGCCAATGTGATTGTATATTAGATGCTGCACACGTATTATTGAACTTTATGCACTGTGAATAGAAGTAAAGTATGTATTTTTTTCATAAAAATATATTTGTATGTCCCCAAAATTGTGGCTAAAGTAACTGATATCAATGCTTCCGCATTTTTTGTCTATTTAGCAAGTACAGAAGATATCACGCGAACATCAGAACTATATCAGTTCAAAAGCACCAACGCAGTGCATGCAGCTGATATGAAAAACGTAAAGGCTTTGAAATTAACAAGTTTAGGACAAATACTTTGATGAATCTATGTCATTCACGAACCTTGTTAACATTTTTCTACATATTCAACAGCCAGGGAAAAACCTCAATGACGCTGTCCTTCGTTGCAATGGATTGCGCAGGAGCAGCTGTTACCAGTCGTGTATTGTGAGTGATTGCACCGAAATTATAGTCGCAACAGTGACTACATATAAAAAGCAGGAGTTCTGAAAAATATACATTAGAAATGCGAAGATAGAATGGGATAAACAAATGCGAAGTGACAACTTGATAAAGGGCAAAAAAGTGTCGCTGGAAGCAAAGTTCACTGCTTGTATACACAAAACCTCGCAACAAGATATTTAAATGTAGGTTTAAGTCTCCAATAAATCTACGTGTCTAAGCAAGCGTCACTGTATATAATGCGTCAAACAAGACAAATAAACATGTTGATCAGTCACAGATCCATTGCAACGAAGGACAGCGTCATTGAGGTTTTTCTCTCGCCGTTGCATATGTAGAAAAATGTGAACTCTACGCATAGAAAGAGAGAAAATACAGGCAAGAACAATACTATGATCTCAGAAATGTTGCCGTCTCGACAGCACCATATGGGTAGAATAATAGAGGAAGGTGCAAAAATCAGTACGAAAATGTGCGCTTTAGCTGCCTGCACAGCGGCAACAATTATTATGCACCAAAATTCAATGGCTATTGCTTTGCTTCAAAAAAGAAGTAAAAGCAGGTAGCCAAAAAGGAAAGAAAAGGCCAAATGAAAGCCACAGGTGATGCGGCAAGTTCAACTACCCAATATCCGAGTGTGTTTGTTGGGAAACGCTGCGTGGGCCGAGCTTTCAATGAGCAAGGTCGGTCAAAATTGGTTATTGATGTCCTCGCAATTTTCGCATTCGCATGATAATTTTGATCATGATGCTGTTACAATAAATGGTGAAAATTTCTGCGGTTTTAAAAGCTAATGAACAGTCATACGTTTTCATAATCATCAGTTCTGAAGACACAGAGCTATTTACATGAATTGGTTTTTGCTGCTTCGCTGTCTAAAGGGCAAACTTCACTCGCCGGGGAAGTTTAGCGAAGCGGTCAATGACTTCAGACATGTTGATGCCGATGTCTCTGTGGGCGTATAAAAGATCCAGCCTAACCATGCGTTCCTCAGGCATTGCAGAGCGCAACTAGTTTTTTAGTAATCTCATGTTTGAAAATACTTGCTCTACGCTGGCAGTGGTCACGAGAAGGGTGACATAATCTTCAGCAATTTGTACACATTTACATTGAACCTCCAGTCGCATTGAGAGAGGGCATCTTTCCTGCGCTAAAACCTAAAAACCAAAACACTTCTTCGATATCGTTGGCATCCTTGTTTAGGTACCTTGCACAAACAGTAAGCTGTTCGATTCCTGAAATATCCGTCATTTCGTCAGCAAGTATGGAGAAGCCTGTAGCCTTTATTTTTGCAGCTAGGCTTTCTTTGATAATTTCACCACAAACGTCTATAATTTGGTTTGTACATCTGGGCTTAAATTCGTGGCATTACTGGGGCAACTTTCTAATTGGTTCTTCAGATATGTATCTCCACAATCAAAATATCACTATTTCCAGCCGGGGCTTTGCTTTAATCCATAGGACCACTATCCCTATGGCCACGGAGAGCCAGACTTTGTCGCCCGCAATAAAGAACTGTCTCAATAATAGGCAGCTATCTTTCTTCTGTTTTCTATTATTTTACTTTGCCTGCCCTGATCCAGCTGATCGATCACATTGGGCGCGCTTCCTGAAAATGTTTGGAGAAATTTATCAGCTGCCAGCTGACAGTCACGGTGATATTTAGTATTTTCGTGTATGGAAGATTGCGAGCGCGTGCTTCCCTCTCTGGAATGGCGTGAATACGAGGGCTGCAGTGCGCTCTCGTTGGCCCAAGTTTAAAAGAACATTAAACCCGTAAAGTTCCAAAATTAAAAATCTCAAGCACGGCTTTGGAAATGGCAGTGCACTTTTCGCGTCAAAAGTGTATGAGAATTTTGTAACCACAAAGTTCGGAATTGATATCCATGCGCTCCGTAGATTCCATGGCCACTGCGAGATGCCGCCACGCGCCCGCTCGCTATCGAAAAGTCCTTGAAACTTTGTGCTCGGAGCTCCTTGCGTTATGTGACTCCAAGCGCAGAAGCGTTGCCACGAAATCCCGCCAGATTTCGCAATGTTCGTGCCGAAATGTCCTTTCGAGCGTGAAAACGACATTGTAGACAAAATTCCTAATGACTCCCGTTGCCGGTGGTTGTTTTGGTGGGCACAGGGAATAAATTTGGGCGGGGGGGGGAGGGGCTGAAGCCCCATCAGCCCCGCTCCCCCCTGGCTACGCCCCTGGTCTCTATGCATCTATAAGTGTACCTAATCCCATTCTTGCTAACTTGGTAGGTAGTCTAAGTGGTAGGTTGCAGGTAGTTCAACTTGGCGTTAGGGATGTAGTCCATGTTCATATAGGTACAGCACGGGGCTGCTGTCCCAACTATCGCATCCACTTGAGTCACTCTGTATGTAACTTTGAGTATGTGGTGCTCTTTAGTGAACCTTTTCGTTGCCAACTTTGGTCACTCTGTATGTGTTACACTTCAAAGACCCCTTTTCGCCCAAATTCGGATCACAGGTATGTGCCAGGGTGTATGTTTCGCTCGTCAATGACGCAGGCTTTGACGCCAACGTTGAATGAAAGGGTATTTCCTACCAGTTATATTCTTCTAAGACCCCTTGTGCAATCCATTGCACATTGCCTTCTACTTTTTTTTGAAGTTCACTCAGAAGTGATTACACAAAATATTTAATCTGGGTATGAAGTACGGTGCATGTGTAACTGTAAAGAAGTGGTTTCTCTCATATTTGTGTTGTTCGCTTTCTGGAAATTCCACACTAATTTGATCTATACCTCTGTGTCGTCCGAGACGGCCGAAAGCAATCTTGAGGTGTGTTTAGAAATCACTGATATTGTCAGAAAATACCGGACTTGGCAGCGACATGCCAACGTAGTCGAGGTAACTCCATCTTCATCTCTTTGTTTAAGCATGAAATGAAATGTTACCTTAGCGATGACGAGGAGATGATGGAGATAGTGGAGACATGGAGACGCAGGTTTTACCATTTAACCGTGGTATTTACGTTTTAAAAATAGCTTTTTTTTCAAGTTCATAACATAACAGTAGACAATAACAAGCACTTTGAAGAGCGAATATGTCCCGTAGTTGCGTTCGAATCTGTGGAGGATATGCCGCGCTTCAATAAGCATCTTATATGCCAAATTTGGCCACTGGTTATGTTGCGTCTTTCATATGATTGATTGATTGATGTATGGTGTTTAATGGCGCAAGAGCCAAGTATGGCCAAAGAGCGCCATGCCAGTGTTTGTGAGTTTGCAGTGGAGCGATGAATTCTGAGAAATAGATGAATGATTCATTTTAAAAACGTTTCACCAAATTTCCTATCAGATACATCAGTTACATTCTGATCATTCTGATCAAATACATTCCTAATAGCGATAACGTCGACAGTTATCCCTGAAGGACATATGCACGACTAATTTTATTATAAGTATTATTCTTAGGCTACTTTTTGGGAGTATTACCCATCTATCGATCTATGTCCCTAACCGTGATCCCACCAACTTGATTCACGGGATATGTGGCACTGCGAATGAGCTGCGGTTGATGGCAAATGCGCTGCTGTCAGATGGTTCATTTCGAACCCTGTTAGTTCAGAAGAATGGCACGATACGCTACCCCTTCGACCACGGACTACCCAGTGGCCAAGGTACCAAGAAAAACGGTTGGATACCAAGAAGTCGCCTTTTCACCTGGAAGGCAAAGTATCGATGGCGATAGCAAATTAGTAGACATCTATACAAAGTAAGAATAGTTGTTTTATGGGCCATATAAACTTCTAAACATAGGTATACTAACGAAAGTAGGAAGTATTGTGTGCCAGATGGACAAGCAAACATGAACACATCTCACTGGGCCACCGCACACACGCACTGTCAAAAAACTGGAGTGAGAGAGTGCAGCAGCAGAAGCGAATGAAGCATTCTTCGTGGTCCCTCTCGTTTCACTGGTAACTAAGCGGCGCGAACACAGCACACACGAGGCTACCAGCACTCAGTGCGCTCTGTCACCATTGCAGATGGCTTTCAAGATCGGGGCCGGCGCGGCCGCGCCACACGCAGCTGCCGCCAAAGTAGAACGCTCCCCCCCCTCCTTAGCCTCTCCCCGGAGTGGTGCGGACGATGGAAGACGGCGCGCTTCCTTCCTGCTTTCCTCACTTGTGTGCGCGAGATTGAGCCGCCATCTCCTGCTCACCTTTGCATGCTTTCACACGCACATACAGCATACGGCGTGCGGAGATGATTTTATTGCCATTGGACTTTGTAATGAACCTCACGGCGATGGCGATATCGACGGTGACGGCAGCGGCGATGCAGACGGCAGCAATACACCTGGGATGTCCAAGTAATTGCTATCGCAATAAAAACATACATCAATACAAACCTGGCCCCCGGAAAGTGCATAAAATACCCTAAAAAGGAGAATGCATTAAAATTGGCCGTGCGTTTAACCGTTAGTGATGATCGAAGACGCTAATGCGATTAGCGTTCATTCTTAAGATAGGTATTAATGCATAACCATTCTTTGGCTAATACCCCATCTCCATGACACGAAAACTGTAATGCCTTGTACCTGTACAAAAATGCATAATTTTCAATTTTACGACATTAAAATTTTATAATAGTGTAAATGTAGATGATTTGTAGCTTTATCAGTGACAAGAATAATTTTAAACAAACAAAGAAATAATATTGATCTCAGAGAATACCTATAGGGATACTAGAGCACCATAGAAAATGCACTGGGAAGCTGATAGTAGGGGTAGGCTGATGGAAATTTTGAGGTGGCTCAACTTGAAATTGGAGTTGTGTCAACTTGAATTTGGAGGTGGGCCAACTGAAATTAGGGGGTGCGCCAACCTAAACTTCGGGGTAGGCTAACTTGAAATTTGAGTGGCCCAACTTAAAAACAGGGGTGGGCCAACTTAAATTTGCGTGTGGGCCAACTTGAAATTTGGGAGTGGGACAAGTTAAACTAGGATGGTCATCCCAATTGGAGAGTGGGCCATCTTAAAATTTGTGGAGGGGCAAATGTGAAACTTGTAGGAGGGCTAGCTGAAATTTGGGAGTGGGTAAACTTGAAATTTGTGGATGCATCAACTTTATATATGGGTGTGGGCCAACTTGAAGTTTGGGTGTGGACAAACTAACATTGGGGGTATGCTTCCACATACTTAGACAACTCAATTGGAATTTCCATTCAATTAGTGATCTTGCATAATGAATTTTTGTGATAGATAAACTAGAGGCAGAGATAGGATTGTATGGTAGGTTTTAGAGCAGTTTTATTTTTAAAGTTGAGTCTTCTTCATCGTAAAGATCGCAATGCTGCTTGCGCACCGAGTCTTGTCCTTGCTCTTCCAGCTCCTACAGCTGGTTGCAGCAGCTTTCTGTTTGTCCCCCTGACCCAATTCACCCAAGCTGTGCAGTGACGCATCCAGTGACACAAGTTAGTTTCAATGAAGTTCACTGAAGAATGGCACACGCCAAGTGATCCAAGTCAAGGTGAGAGACGTCGATTTAACTAACAGCAATCGGTAACAAGGCGTACCCTTCTTCTAGAGTGGTTCTGCTTTTCGAGAGTCATTGTGCTTTACAGCTTCTTGCAGGAGGCATATTTTTCAAGTGCCTTGAGAGATGCGTTTCAACTCTGTCAGACGTGAAATAGTTAATGCTTTCAATGTGATGTTTCTGTTGTGAGTTCTCGAATGAAGTCCACATTCTGTACACTTCGGACAACTCACTGAAAATTCAAAATTCTTAATCTATTATGTATCTGTATGCTTTATATGATTCTGAACGTGCAAGAAATTCGGGGAAAGTAAATTTTCGATCAACAGAAATAATTGGCCACTGAAAGGGATATTGATGGTGACTACCCACCACTGTCACTTTTTATTGCAATTGCAAATATATGGGCCTTCCAGGCCAATTTCCGCAGTTGCCTATAAAGTCCGAGTGCGATAAGATCGTATCGCGCACCGCAGCGCCGCATGCTATAGATGCGAAGGAAAGCGTGAGAAGTGAAGAGAATTCCTACGTTACTTGATTGTGGCGGGAAATATATTGAGCGAAACGCGGACAAAAGAGAGAAGACAGCGAAGCGCCATACTACCAACTGTTTAATGATAGCTTCAGAAACATTCAGAAGAAAAGATAACTTCCGTGCGTGCATAGAGAGCCAAGGTGTGATGTATAACTACATGGTCATGATAACATATTTTGATAACAGCGCATGTCTGCGGAATACAATGTGATAGATGCATCGCTCACACAATCAGGCCGTTTCCTTTTAAATTCGCAGTATTTCTTAGCGAACATTTACTACTTTTAGAGTATCTACCTATCTATTCATCTATCTATCTATCTAGCCGCCTACGTCTTGGTGCTCTCATGGTCGATCAGTCAACTTGGTATGTACCAAAATCGACATACACTCAAAAGCCACTAGAATGTGTTCGGATGTGTGTACTAAGTGAAGGAAACACTTAAGGATGAAGGTAGAAGTCATAGTCATGAGCATGACCCAGCGAAAATGACAATGATTCAGTGAAAGATATTAACACTCAAAAACCACAGAAATGAGTTCGGACGTGGGTACTAAATGAAAGAAACGCTAACGGATGATGTTAGAACTCATCGTATGGGCATGCCTCAGTAAAATGACAATTACTCACGAAGTTGAAGTTGAAATTTATTTGCATCATCACAATGCGGGAATGCTCGGGCAAACAGTGAAAATCAATTCACTTGAGAAGCGCCTGAGCCCCCATATACAAGGCATACAAAAGGGCTACAATATACACTAACAAGGCATTTTAACTGTTTATAATTGCAGGTCAACCTCTAGTGTAATACATTGTAATATAATACGATCAAATGATGAACGCTCATAAACCACTGTAATGGGTTCGGACGTGGGCACTAAGTGAAGGAAACACTAAAGGATGACAGTAGAAGTCATAGTCATGAGCATGACCCAGCAAAAATGACAATGACTCAGCGAAAAAGATTAGCACTCAAAGACCACTGAAATGGGTTCGGATATAAATGATAGATCATGGCATGAATGATGGCGTTATGACGCATTTCTTGACAGAATGTCATGACATGCGTGTCATGTAGGTCATAGGTCATGAAACAGCCGCCTACGTCTTGGTGCTTTCATGGTCGTTTCATTAACTTGGTTGGCTCCCCGCACACTTCTTGGCATAACATTGATTCCCGCAGTTTGTGGGATCTGCCGGCTTTTATGACAGGAGTGTATGACGAACATAAATGATAGGTCATGAGATGTGCGTAATGAAGGTCATGAAACAGCCGCC
>NC_051162.1:48215552-48261127 GCF_013339745.2 Dermacentor silvarum | reverse complement strand
ACGCTCCTCGACTTGAACTTGACTTGCCACCGCTTTGGGCAGCGCGTTCGAAACGCGTTGAAGATAAGGTGGAGAGGCCACAGCGTCTTACACCAACTTCTTACACGGGCCGTAACGCGCTAGCACAAACGCGTTAGAAACGCGCTAGAAACGCGGTCTTTCGTTATTGTTGGGTATTTATAGCCATCGTGGTGCGCTTGTCCATGTCCGCTTCGTGGCGTAGTGGGCTAACGCCGCGCGCTCGGAAGCGAGGGGTCCCTGGTTCGATTCCGTGCTACGGACACAACTTCGGAATTTTTTTCTCATTTTTCTCAGACTTGTTACACACTACTACTACTACTACTACGACGGGGACGGAACGGGTGCCGCTATAAGGAGCTTCGCCCCTAAAAGTTCAGGCCCACATACTGCCGCCGTGACGTCACGCGTCTTAACCGAGTGAGCGAGAGCACGGGAGGCTGTGAAGGCATTGCCACCAGCGTCTCCCGTGAGAAGATGAAGGGTTCGCGGCGACTTTTCTGTGTGCGACAGCTTCTCTTCGCCTTTAGCGTCGCGGTTGGCGTTGGTTTAAAATATGCATTACGCTTTGGAGCTTTATTGCGATAGCAGTTATATGGACACTCAAAAGCAGATTTCTGCCGTCGGCGTCGCCGTCGCCGTCGCCGTGAGGTTCCGTATGACGTCAATGGAGATGAAATCGTCGCCGCGCGCCGAACGCTGTATGTGCGAGTGAAAGGGCCCGAGGGGCGCGCGCTTTCACGGGGAGTGAACGCACGGCGGAGAAGAAACGCGCGTTCTGCGCCGTGCTCGCTTAAGGGCTGCTGAAGTAAGCGTCTCTTTCCTCCTTTACAATCACCATATATGTAGAGCAAACGCGCCTTCTTCCGACGCGCGAGAGGCCGTGGGGGAGGGGGAGGGGGGAGGGAAGGGAAGGGAGGCGACCTTTAGCTGCCGCACCAAGTGCCTATTTATATCAGAGGCTCCGGCAACAGTCACCAACGCCGCACGCATTTTGAGCGAACGCGGGCAAAACGCCGACGGGTTCGACAATAGTTCTGCGTGTTGCCGGTGCTGCTGCATGTCCAAGTTTATACAGCTGATAAAGCTAATATCATTACTCTCTACAAATTTGCTATCGCAATTGATGCTTCGCCTTTCAGGTGAAACTGCGACAACTTTTTAACGATTTGTCTGTAAGCCCTTTATTATTCCACTTAAAAATAAGATTGTACGCTATAAAACGTGCGACCGATTTATAAGAGAAAAGTTTTATGGCTCAATGAATTGATGAAAGAAATAAAATAAATTTTATTCATTTTTGTTCTTTATTTACGCACACACACAAGACACACTGTTCCAGAATATGCGCAGAACCTGTTAATACCCAGTTTCTTAATTTCTGCACTTTTCTCCGTTGTGCCTGTGTTTTTGTGCTCTTTAGAACATCTGTCTTCATAGACACATAGTTATTTAGGAGAGTGTTCGCTGCTGCAGCAAGTATATTATTCAACACAATGTATGGGTGATGGCCATTGAAACAAACATCAAAATCTTCAGTTTCACAAAAGTGTCTTGTGACTGCCACAAGGAGCCCTCTCTGATTTGGCATTGCATGAGAATGCGTTGCATTCTCTTTTTAACACGAAAGTGTTTTATGCCGGGGCACGGCCGGGCTCGACTGGCGCGCGCGCTCGCTTCTTACGGCCTTCTCACCCGTCGGGGAAACAATGGGAGAGTTTCTCAGCACGTTTCGCCACCCGTCGGCGGTAGGGGCGCTGCGACCCTGACCCTGCTCCGCGTACATGCCCTTGCCTTCGCGCTCGCACGATCGTTTTCCGGCGCATTTTATTCGGCGCTCTGTCAGTGTCGTTCAATATGAAGTAATTTGTGGGCTCCGCGCCCAAAAGGACACTAATACAGTTCTTCATCCATCCATCCTGAAGACGGTCGTACAGCCTTTAGTACGCGTGGCCACAGCCAAGACTTGGTGCCGTTAATTGCACATCCGTATATAACTGCTGTGTGATTATGTATTGCTGTCTTCCGTATTGCAAGTCCCGTTCCGGAAAAACACCCGGTGTTTCTTTTCACCAGTTCCCAAGCAATGAGTTTCTAGCCCGAGTTTCTAGCGCTTTTGGACAAGATAGCATCAACTACAGTAAAGGGGAATTATAAGATGGACATAACAAAGATCGTAGCCTTCTCCTCCGGATGCGCTACTCGGCAAATACATAATTTCACTATAACTCCTTTTTCCTCACGCAGCGACTCTTTTAGGTATTCTTTTTTTTCCGCGCACAGTAGTGGACTGGAACCAGCTAAAAAATGAGGTCGTCGCTGCGCCAACATTAACTTCTTTTTTATCATGTTTACAGTGACATTATTTTGTTTGTGCCATGTTTGCAGTGACAGTGTTTTACTTCTTTAGAACGTTGCGTGTGCCCAACCTGTACGCTTTGTACTTATTCAAATAACAGTTTCTTTATTAACGTGTGCATTTTCTGTACATACCAAACCAATGTATTCGTTATGCTTGTACCACCCTGCTAAAATCACCGCATGGTGATTGCAGTATTTATAAAATAAATATAAATAAATAATAGCGTTTTTTTTTTCGATAAAGCCTCCGAACACCTGCCACGCAGGAATGTACTAGAAGTACTCGAAAGAGCAGTGCAGCCCTATTTACAACGCGCACCCATCCTGAGCTGCCCTAAAGGTGTTGACGACAGTCATGCAATACGATCCGCAAATCTAATTACCGAGAAGTTTCTGAGAATACTCCTTGTAAATCAATCAAACCAACTGACTGAAGAAAACGACAAACCTTCGGCCTATGTACACAAGTCGCCAAGGAAACACTTTCGATTGTAATTGTGAATTAAGACACATTTGTGAGCTACTGTGCCCGCAAGTTTCGCCTGAAAGTATGGCAACCATTGTAAGTGCATACGAGCAATAAATATTATTTTCATTCCTAAAAATGCATTTGATGGCGCAGAGCTGTTCTCCCCGGCGCATGCAGCCCCAGTGAATTTAAAGAAGCTCGATGTATTATTACAGTTACACTGCATCCATTTATAAGAAGCCTAGATGAACAATTTGCGAGTCCTCTACAATTAGGCGACTTGTTCTTGAATGCACGGTGAGGTAAGAAGCGCGCCCGACCCAATCTTCCAGCGTTGCGCGCGCTGCACAGATCGGCTGGGAGCAGCTGAGCAAGAGGGTGGGGTCGCAGCGCCCCCCTCCAAGCAGCGGCGATAGGCATGAACTAGCCCCGATGCGAAGGCCGTAAGAAGCGAGCGCGCGCGCCAGTCGAGCCCGGCCGTGGCCGGGGTCCACCAAGACTTCACTGACCTATTTCCGTCACGGAAATACGTCATAGAACATAATACAAAGAAAGAAACCAGAAGAAAAAGTTCCACAAACATGCAAAATTTGGAAATCGAACCCACGACCTCTCGGTCCGCGACGATAGATCGCCGAGCGTTTAACCCATTGCGCCACAAAAGCATTTGCAGAGAGCTACACAGACGCGCCTTATATATCTAACACTCCTCCGTGTACCCGCGCTCTTGCTCGGGGCGGTGCCGCCGCCTACGAGCAGAAAAGAGAAGTACTGCATTATGACACTAACGCGCACCGACAGTGAACGCTTCGGTGGTCTCAGCACTACATGACATCAAGAAGCACTACCAACGCCACCTAGGTGGCGTTCACCGTACTCAGCACGATGCAAGAAGCTTCCCACTTTACCGCCAGAAGACGCCACCTTATCACGCACCCTGGGATTTCGCTCAGCTGACGATGCCACATCAGGCAACGGGGACGAGCTGATGGCTGCGGTGATGGTGACGAAAAGGCGACTATCCGAGTGGTGGACTCTAGTGCGCCGCTAGTGAACCTCTTTCTTTTCTTTCTTTCCTTTCTTTTCTTCTTTTCTTTTTTTGCCCTTATTTTTTGGCCCGAGTATGTTTGATTACTGCTCACCCGTTACAAAGGGTACGGCCACAAGTTCAGTTCAGTTCAGTTCAGTTCAGTACAGCGGAGCGTGGCCTCCGCAATTAGCTCTGAAAATGTTTCTGAAGTTGATCGCGCAGGCTGCAATTACGACGCGCTGTACGCGCTGATTTGACTCGGTGACGATTCAGTTACGTGCTTTGTCTTGCGCGTTGTATTAGTGTGTCAGTTACGTGCTTCGTCTTTCGCGTTGTGCTAGCGTGTGCAGCGTAGTGCAGCGTCCATATGCACGACGGTTGCTCATGGTCATCGACGTTGGTAGTCGTGATGGAGGAGACGTGCCACCAGGCGTCAGCGTGGGTGCATCAACGCCTAAGGGCGCTTTAGCCACAAAACACCAATAGACATTATATATCAATGTGCAATAAACATTACACTACTTCTGTGAAGACACGTTTCACTTTCGTGTTCTATACCGATTCCTATATAAGAGGGATCAACCACATTTTTGGTAAGCTGTTCAAGTACAATGTGGGCATGCAAAACTGCATTAACGACAGCCGGCTTGGGAAACTTCAGAGTGCCTCTCGAAAGGTTTTCAATGAGCTGATTGCTCTCATGTTGAATTTCCCGGTCCTGAGAGGTAATATTCTTGGCACAATACTGTAGTCCAGTAGGTGGAGAGGCCGAGACCCTGCAGGCGCGATACGAGGTCCTCGTACGACGTCAGCTTATTGCGGCTCTCTTCTTCCTCATGCAGTGCTATCGACTGCGGAATGGCTTCTTCTAGGTGGGATGCTTCTAGGTGTTTTCTCTTTTGCTGTGGCCCCTCTCGCACTGGTGCGTAGTCGCTCAAATAACTTAGGGCACTGGGAAATATTGTCGGGACGGCGTCCGGAGTAAGCCGGGTAGCCCCCATGGGAGCTTATATTGTCCTGCCGGTTCTTGGATCGGTGTATGTTGTTGTCGTTCTAAGGCACTGCGGCTTGAAATGGAGCTCACACACATGAAAACCATTTAAGAAAGCGCTTTATCACAGGCTTTTGCCCCGCACGCCCCTTATCTACTACGGCATGAAACAAGGAAGGCATTGAGGTGTCTACTGGCATCTAAATTCGGCTGTCTTGCACAACTACTTATTTCAAGAAATCAAATTAGGCGAACGTTCCGGCGAGAATGGTGCATAGTACCGCGAATAAGTGGTCGGACCAGCGGTAAGAAATACTATGTACAAAACAGATGCACGACTACACACACCAGCACACCTTCCCTTTTCTCAATCAAGTAACGTGATGCTTTGCATTAAAGTCCCCTAATACCAGTAGGGGGCACGATTTTGCTGCCCTCAGCGCTTTCTTAATTGTGGTCTCGAACTGTGCCTGTTTGTGACGAGTGGGGCTGTGTGCGTTCAGGACAAATATGCTTCCCCTATTCTTTTTGCCGGTAAGGATTTCTACGAGTACAGCCTCCACTTCGTCCGTGCTCGCGTCGTGTTCAATTACCGCTATGTTATTCTTAACTAGGGTGGCTACTCTACATTTCTCCCCTCTCCCGTTGTCGAATGTGCGGTACCCTGAAATTTTAATAGGGGGTTTTCCTGTTTCTTGTAACGCCACGGCAAGCGGAGGCTCTCCTTGATTTAGAATGTACTGTTGCAGCAACGCCTTTTTCTTTGTGAAGCCCCTGCAGTTCCACTGCCAAATCATAGTTCCTGTCCTGGCCATGATGAAAAGAGCGGGCGGCTTCCGAGCTCGAGGGAGGCTCCGGATTATGATGAGTTCGTTCTTCGCCTCCTAGTGCAGTCAGAAGTGCGTTCATATGATCTGATATAGCCTGGAGTTTCTTATCTATGATAACGCTTAGCTTGGTTAGCATGCTTTCCTCATGTTCCTTGAGGCGTGCCTCTAGCTCGTCTTCGTTAATCTTTCTGTTCATTTTTTTTCTTCTCTCGAGTGGAGGCGTCTCATGCCCCTCTGCCTTTCTTTTTGCGGTGCCTACCGTATCTACAACCATGCTGCCCTCGTCCTGTGCCTGGGGGGCGGCTATTCTCTGGACTGGGGTAAGCGGCCTTGTTGGCTCCGCCTGCGTAGCTCGCACTGTTGGGTTCGTTAGCTGCCCAACTTGCTCTTTGAGTTAGTTTGCTGTTTCCGTAAGGGTTTTGATTATTTCTCTTAGTTGGCTATTTTCCTCGTCTCCTTTTTCTATCTCTTTCTTAAATAAATTGGCCTGTGCCTCTAATTCTGGTGTCCTACCTTGGGAGACCGCGCTTGCGAAGCTGACAGGCATACCAGAGTGGGTCCGCTTGTCCCCTGGTTTCTGGAGGCCTGGCCAGTGGGTCTGGTTGTCCCTGAGTGGCGGCCTGGATGCACTTCTGTCCCTGGACTCGGATCGTTGCTTTTTGGCCGCAGGCGGTAGCGCGACCTTCGATGTCGGCCTGCTTCTGCCCGCGGTCGCCCCTCCCTTTTCTTGTTCGGCCCTGGCCTCGGCCCGGGCCGCGTCGCGTTGTTTAACCCAGTGGGGCTTCCTGTAGAGTTCCCTGCATGTTGGGTCCCCTAACTGATGCTTCTTCCCACAGAGGAGACACTTCGGCTCGCAGGCTTGCTCCTCCAGCGGATTTCTTAGCCCGCAGCTTCTGCAGCGGGTGCTTTTGGATCTGGGCAGACGTCTTGTCTGTGTCCAATCTTGCCGCATGCGTAGCACACGTCGTACTTTTTCTTATATAGGTGACATGGAATCCATTGACTGAACAATTTTACGGTCGGTACATCCAGATCTTTGAAGTTGATGATGACCGATTCGGATGACCGTCCTAGTCTTACTGCCGTATACGTTGGATTCCGTGGGTTGTCCAAGGCCTTGTGTATTTGTTCTTCTGTCAGCTCTAGGTTAATCCCGTAGATGACGCCTTGGCCCCCCTGGGGCATCGCCGGGTGGGCAGTCATTTCGATATCTTCTTCTCCGGCACGAATGTTCTTGATTTTGGCGAATGCCTCTGCCCTTTCCTTGTTCGTGATTGATATTAGGATCGTTTGGTTGTTTTTGTTGAAGACAATGTCCTCTTCTGCCATGGGAGGTAGCCCTGCTGCCTCCAGAATGGCGTTTCCGGCGAAAACCCCCAGCTTCTTCTTTATGCTGTCGATTCCTCCTGCTGGTCGGAGGATAATCTTCTCTGTGCCCATTGGCAGGCGAACTTCAAGCTTGTCTATCGCCCTCTTTGCCATGGCCTTGTTTTTCTTCAGGTTTAGGTGTTTTCGCTCCCTTCTTCTTGCAAATACTTCTTCCACCTTCTCCTCCGGGACGTATCTGCCGCCTATGGAGCGGCACCAGCGCTCTTGGATTTCTTCTTTGTCGGCGAAAGCGCCGACGTCCATCTTTTCTCCTTCCTCCTCTTCTGCGTGGGGAGGTCTTCTTTCTGCATAATTTCCATCCGAGGACGTTGGCTGTAAGTCCCTTCCTGCAGTTGCCACAGTTGTTGCGACTCCGTTTCTTCGCTCTCCTGTCGGCGTCTCCGCCGACGCTGCAACCGCTATCCGTGGCTGCGTCTTGCTTGGGCCGGCGCAGCAGCTGTGCGAGCTACTATGCCGTTGCGTTGCCTCTGCGTTTCTCTCTTCTGCCGGCGTTTCCGCCGACTCTGCAGCCGCTGTCCGTGGCTGCATGATGCTTGGGCTGGCGCAGCAGCTATGCGAGCTGCTACGCCGTTGCGTTCCCTCGACGCCAGGCTTAACTGGTGGCGTTGCCGCCTCGAAAATTAAAACTCTTCCAGAGATCGGAGAAGTGGTCCTACCGTGCTGATGGTGGTAGTTCCGTGATCCCCTGGTGTTCGCGGTTCTTCTCGTTCTTGAATTTTCCCTGTAGGACGCAAACTTCCGAATATATGGACATTTACGTCGGAGCTCGATGCAAAGGCGACTTCTCAACATCGCGCCCCACAGCGTCTTCTCCAAAACGCGAAATCCATGCAGTTCCCATCACTGTCTCGGGACGATACATCATCGCATTGGTGAGCGTCAGCAACGCTCAGCTAAAAATTTTCTAATGCCAAGGCTTACGCTAACTCAGAAGTGTACACAAGATCACTATTTTGGGGCAGCAACGCGACATGTATGAGATGGTGCCCTTGGGAATGACTCAGAAGCATGTATCATGGATGTGCACATACCTTCGGCTCACGGAGAGAACGGTTGTCGCTGTCGTCTCGACGAACGGCACGCTCCCATTTCGCCCTTCGGTCGTCCTTTGGAAAGGAGAACACGCGAACCTTCGGTCCGTTGTCATAGTTGCCGCGACAGTTGAGCACGCAGCATCGCCCCATCGTGCCAGTTTGCAGCCGTACACTACGTGAATTACCGTGCACAAAGCGCATCACACATTCATGCCGCAGTTCACACACACAGACGGACACGGTCTTCTTCACTCGACAAGAACAGCACCAGCAGAACTTGAAAGGGTTCGTGAAGCTTACTAATGCAGCTGTTCCAACGGCGTGAGCAGGCGTAGGCACGTCTGTGCGGTCAAACACGACGGTCAAGACTGACTGACGTCACAGCCCACGGCCGCAAGAGTGAGTGGGCCTGAGAGAGAGAGAGAGAAACGTTTATTATTGAAACAGTGTCCCGAGCGATGCCCGGTATCACCCTGAGGTGGGAAGGTTCCTTAGTCCAGGAACCCTCTGGCTTTGGCTGCCCTCTTGGCCCTGGCGACGAGTTGTCGTTGGTCTTCCAGGTCCCCGAGGGTGAGCTTGGCCTCCCACGTTTCAAACAGGTGGTCTTCGTTTGCTTGTGGTGCTCTGTTAGCGTCCATTTCCGGCTGCATTTCGCTGTCTTCATGCCACGGGCATTCCAAGAGCAAGTGTGCCAGGGTGTCGGGGACGTTGCATAGTGGGCAGAGGTAGCTGTGGGATGTCGGGTAGAGGCGGTGCATTATAGTGCCGTGTGTGTAGGTATTACTTTGTAGGCGTCTGAGGACCACGCTTTCTTCTTTGCCGAGGTTTGAGTGGGCCTGAACTTTTTTTTTTTTATTTCGAAAGCTTGCCCTTAGGCATAATACAAAGTATATCAAAAATACACAAACAGACTTGATTCATGCAAAAAATCTAGAAGTGAACGATGATACGGTCCATGAATCCAACGTTCAAAGTCGGGTGGGCGACCAGGCCGAAGGCCTGTTGCTCGTAGGTGGCGGAGACGGCTTAGGTGAAGTCCTGGGCACGTCCATAATAGGTGTGTCACTGTCACATTTTGAATCGTAGTGTCACAAAATGGGCACTATGTATCATAGGGACCGTGGTACTGTTGGGCCCAGAGAGCGGTCACAGACGGAGTGAGTGCGACCCCGACACGCAGCCTCCGTAACGCAACCTCCTCTCGGCGGGTAAACCCACCAGGGAGGTCTGAACCACACGGAGGTATAAGCGCTCGTGTGGTACGTCGGAGGTTTTCTTTTTCCCGGAGCAGTTGTCCGCAAGCGTCTTCAGGAAAATGCGGAAATGGGTACGTTATGTTCTCAGGGTGGGTTGCCAAATCTGCTTCAAGTAGACCCGGCAGGGCTGCTCGAGGCACCCACTGAACGTGTATCACTAAATTCGTAGTGGCAGCAATACGGTGAATGCTATCCGAGAGAAGAGAGGACCGAGATACCCTACGTATGTCGTGGATGGCTTGAGTCGAGTCCGTGCGAATGATGAGCTGAGAATATCGAGCAGCTTCAACAAAAAGAAGCAACGCGGCCAAGCCGTCCCGTATGGTGGCTAGCTCGGCTAGATAAGCCGGTGGTGCAGGATCGGCAACATACGAGCACGTCTGGCCTGCCTCTGGTATCAATGGGTACACGAGAGCTGTGTGAATTGTGGTACCATTAACACTGGCGTCAGTGTAAGCTACTAGAGTCGAATCGTCTTGATTATCATCGGTGCGTCGAAGTCGGGAAACTTGAGCGTTCGCCTGGCGAGGAACCGGGCTATGCAGACGACCAAGAGGCTTATTCTCACTTAATTGTACCCTGTTCCAAGGAGCTACACCGGGTGTCATAGAAGCTGGGTTGTCTATTTCATGTCCGATGTACCGGGCAAGTGCAGCAGCCGAGCCTAGCTTCGATGGCTTAAAGGCTCGCGCACATCGACGCTGGTGCACCAGTTCATGAAGAGTGTTGAGTTGGGACTCGGCCTGTAACGTTGGCAGCGGAGTTAGACGTGGCAGTCCCGTTATGGCACAAATTGCTTCATGATTAATGGTCTCAAGGCGAGCCCATTTTGTTTTCGTGAAGTGTTGAAACTGAGCTCCGTAGACGAGTTGTGGTTGCAGTACAGAACGGATAAGAAGGCGAGCCATGTCAGTGCGCGCTCCACCAGATTTCTTCGCAATCCGACGTATCAACTGCATCGTTTCTGCGGATTGTTGCTTTGCCTTCTTGACCCATGGTTCCGCAGATCCGGAGGCATCCACTTCAAGGCCGAGTACACGGAGAGGTGAAGCCTCGTGTAGTGGCTGCTGATCCATATTTTACAGAAGAGGCCGGGGTACCAGTAGACGGCACCCATACTTGTTCGCTACTGACATGTACGTTGTCTTGTCCTTGGAAATTTCAAGCCCTATCTGAGCACACTAGTTGTGTGTTACGTTCAGGGCCTCTTGAAGCGCTTTTTCTTGGCGGCAGATTTCAGGATAAACTGACCAAATGGTGATGTCATCTGCATACATTACGTATTGTGCGTTACGTATCGTCGCTAGCTTCCAAGCTAGAGGGAGGAGGGAGATGTTAAAGGACTGGTGCGAGCACAGATCCCTGTGGGACACCCCAGACAGACAGACAGACAGACATGAACTTTATTTGCGTCCTGGGAAGAGGGTCCCTAGGAACCCGCCGAGGGCATCGCCCGCGTAGGGGTCGGGAACCAAAGGTTCCCGATCGCTTCACAGGCTCCCTGGACCGCCCTGTGGGACACCCCGATGTGCAACTTTTTTTTTCTAGGTGGCATTGGCTAGGGACGCGCGCTTTCACGGGGAGCGAACGCACGGAGAAGAGAAAACGAGCGTTCTGTGCCGTGCTCCCTGAAGGGCTGCAGAATTAAGCGTCTCCTTGCAATCACCATATATATAGAGAGCAAATGCAACTTCTTCTGTCACGCGAAAGGCCGTGGGGGGACGGGAGGGAGGGATCGGCGGCGACGTTTAGCTACGGCACCAAATGCGTAATTAGATAAAAACCGTTGCTAGGCAAGAAGGTAGTAAAGACTTCCGACACTGCACGACAAGTGTCCTCCGAGCCGCCCCCAGAGGCACCGGCAAGAGTCACCAACGCCGCGCGCGTTCGGTGCTAATGCGGGCAAAACGCCGACGGCGTCCACAACAGCTGTGCGCGTTCCTGGAGCTACTGCATGTCCAAGTTTATACAGCTGATAAAACTACTATCCTTACTCCGTATAGCTCTCTACTAATTTGCAATCGCAATTGATGCTTCGCCTTTCGGGTGAAACTTCGACATTTGTTTTCTTTCTTTATGGAACAGGCGGCAGAGGCCGGCAGGGTAGCGCGCATGTGCAGCAGTGGGAGAGCGGGCACGCACACGCACAGTCTATAGCCCCGTTTACATGAATGCGACAGTGTCGCATCGCATCGCATTTCTAGCGCATCGCATTCATGTAAACAGCGGTAATGCGCTAGGAAGACGCATCGCATTAATGCGCCAGGCGAGGGTAGATTTACGGGCGAAAGTCGACTCTCGCGGAGCGTGTAACCGCAGGATCGTCGAGAGTGGGGGCGCCTAACAAGACCTTCGATGACAACCGTGAAGCTACTCAGGGGGGAGAACGGAGGCCGGGGCGTCTAACAATACCTTCGATGACAACCGCGAAGACGCTTCCGAGAAGCAAGCGAGAGCCGAGGGGGGCCTCTAACGACACCGTCGCTACATGTAAACGGCGTCGCATCGCCTTTCCCAAATGCGCTTGGAAATGCGATGCGCCACTGTCGCATTCATGTAAACGGGGCTTATACTCGCGGACAACTTTCTGTGGCAATGAAGGAGAAAGCTACGGAGGCAAAGCGCGCACAAGCGAGAGCGCTTCTGAAAAGAGTCCCTCGTTTTAAACGGCGTTGGTTTAGGCTATGGAAGAGAAAACATAAACAGCTTATATATTAGCAGCAGTTAAATAAGACAGAACACACTACTGAGCGTAAAAGTTTACTTATTTTGTGTCTTTTCCCTTCCGTGTATGGGCAAACGCGAAACCGTCGCACGTGAAAGCTGCGTCGATTCAGCGTCCGTTCCGAGCAACCAAAAGCACTGTCACACGCTGCCGGACTACTTGGAGCGTTAACACATGTGCAGCATCCATGCGCCCGTAGCTTTCCCTTCATTGCCACAGAAAGTTGTCCGCGAGTATAGTGTGCCTCAAAGCCCTCTTCGCCCACCGCTCCCCTTCCACTGGGAAGTCGCGTTTGCTTTCCGCCGCGCGTTCGCTCCCCGTGAAAGCGCGCGTCCCTCGCCCTCACGCGCTTTCACTCGCATATAAGTCGTGTTTGCTATCCACCGTGTGTTCGTTCCACGTTAAAGCGCACGCCCCTCACCCCCGCGCGCTTTCACTTGCACATACAGCATACGGCCAATGAGAGTTTTAGATGCGAGATCATCTTATGCTCGGGGCAGTGTTCGTTCTGCGGCGTCCGCACCCATACTGCGCATGCGCAACTCTCCTCGTTCTCCTCTCCTACGCAGGTGTGCGCTCTCCTCCTCCCCTTTCTCCCTCTCCGCCACAGGTGCGGCGCAGCAAATCATTGCATATAACTCTCCCTCTCTCTCCAAGGGTACGCCGGTAGGCGGCGCAAGTGTCACGGCACAGTATAAAACGCGCGTTAGCTGTGCATCCGTCATTCTCTTTCTGTGCAACGATGTGTGAAACGCCATGAACAACGTCACCGTCCGCGCTAGTTGCAGCGGCTCGGGAAGCCGAACGTAAACATCAGCGTCGGCAAGCACAAAGCCATCGTCTTCAAGATACCGCATGCACCGATGCTACGAATCACGTACGATATCTAAATAAAGACACCACAACCCCGTACAAACGTCTCCTCTCTTCTCAATACATTCCCTCACTTTCATCGGGTTGTGTTGCCAAGTGAAACGAAACGGAAACTCGATGCGCACCCCCCGCGATGCTTTCACATCCATCCATAGTGCCCGTAGGGTGAGATGGTGTAATTTTTTTCGATTACCGGACACGCCCATCACAGAGTGAGCCCTTAACAACTTCGTTGTAAAAAGTTACACTGACGTGCCAGTTCCTGGACACGGGTTACGCTCAGGCGTATGGACGCCGCGAACGTGCAAAGCGTGTACCGCGGCATCGAAGCACAAATGGAAAGAGCGAGAAAGCACTCGCTACATTATTCTAGACAGTGCAACGCATGCTGGGCCACAGGAAAAGCACATATTGCTACGCATGCAAAGAAGAGACGCCACAAACATGCACAGCGATCACCATCAGGTCGAAGCACAAACGAAAAGGGCTTGATCGCGGTCTCTGCATTGATCTCGACGGTGCAATGCGTGTTGAGCCACAGGAAAAGAGAATATTGCTATACATACAAAGAAGAGACGCCATAAACATGCACAGCGATCACCGCGGCGTCGAATCGAAAACGGCAAGAGCGTGAACGCGGTGTCTGCATTGATATCGATGGTGCAATACGTGGTGAGCCACAGAATCCGCGAACATGCACAGTGAGCACCGCAGCGTCGAAACACAAACGGAACGGTTGCGGACCAACAGTGATCTCGACGTTGTAACGCGTGGTATGCAATAAGGAAAGCGCATATGGCCACACATGCCAACAAGAGACGCCACGGACATGTACAGTGAGCCCCGGGTTGTTGCAGCAACATTCGGAAAAGGCCCGATCGCCGGTCGCTACGTTGATGGCGACGGTGCACGTGTGGTGTGTCACAGGGAAAGATTTCTGCATTGATCTCGACGGTGCAATGCGTGTTGAGCCACAGGGAAAGCGAATATCGCTACACATGCAATGAAATGCCTCCGCGAACACAAGTGAGCACCGCTGCGTAGAAGCACAAACGGGGAGGGCGCGGTCGTTCACATTACATAGATCTCGACGGTGCAATGCGTGTTGTTGCCACAGAGAAGTGCCTATGCCACACATGCAAAGAAGAGACGCCATAAACCTGCACAGCGATCACCATCACGTCGAGGCACAAACGAAAAGGGCGTGATCGCGGTCTCTGCATTGATCTCGACGGTGCAATGCGTGTTGAGCCACAGGGAAAGAGAATATTACTACACATGCAATAAGTGCCTCTGCGAACACAGTGAGCACCGCAACGTCGAAGCACAAACGGAGAGCGCGCGGTCGTTCACACTACATTGATCTCTACGGTGCAATGTGTGTTGTGCCACAGGGAAAGTGCATATCACCACACAAAGAACAGACGCCTTAAACATGCACAGCGATCACCGCGGCGTCGAAGCAAAAACCGAAAGAGCGCGAACGCGGTGTCTGCATTGATCTCGATGGTGCAATACGTGGTGAGCCACAGACTCCGCGAACATGCACAGTGAGCACCGCAGCGTCGAAACACAAATGGAACGGTTGCGGACGCTACAGTGATCTCGACGTTGCAACGCGTGGTATGCAATAAGGAAAGCGCATATGGCCACACATGCAAAGAAGAGACGCCACGAACATGTACAGTGAGCACCGGGTCGTTGCAGCACGTTCGGAAAAGGCGCGAACGCGTTCGCTACGTTGATGGCGACGGTGCAACGAGTGGTGTGTCACAGGGAAAGATTTCTGCATTGATCTCGATGGTGCAATGCGTGTTGAGCCAGAGGGAAAGCGAATATCGCTACACATGCAATGAAATGCCTCCGCGAACACAGTGAGCACCGCTGCGTAGAAGCACAAACGGGGAGGGCGCGGTCGTTCACATTACATAGATCTCGACGGTGCAATGCGTGTTGTGCAACAGAGAAAGTGCATATTGCCACACATGCAAAGAAGAGACGCCATAAACCTGCACAGCGATCACCATCACGTCGAAGCACAAACGAAAACGGCGTGATCGCGGTCTCTGCATTGATCTCGATGGTGCAATACGTGGTGAGCCACAGACTCCGCGAACATGCACAGTGAGCACCGCAGCGTCGAAACACAAACGGAACGGTTGCGGACGCTACAGTGATCTCGACGTTGCAACGCGTGGTATGCAATAAGGAAAGCGCATATGGCCACACATGCAAAGAAGAGACGCCACGAACATGTACAGTGAGCACCGGGTCGTTGCAGCACATTCGGAAAAGGCGCGAACGCGTTCACTACGTTGATGGCGACGGTGCAACGAGTGGTTTGTCACAGGGAAAGATTTCTGCATTGATCTCGACGGTGCAATGCGTGTTGAGCCAGAGGGAAAGCGAATATCGCTACACATGCAATGAAATGCCTCCGCGAACACAGTGAGCACCGCTGCGTAGAAGCACAAACGGGGAGGGCGCGGTCGTTCACATTACATAGATCTCGACGGTGCAATGCGTGTTGTGCAACAGAGAAAGTGCATATTGCCACACATGCAAACAAGAGACGCCACGAACATGTACAGTGAGCACCGGGTCGTTGCAGCACATTCGGAAAAGGCGCGAACGCGGTCGCTACGTTGATGGCGACGGTGCAACGAGTGGTGTGTCACAGGGATTTCTGCATTGATCTCGATGGTGCAATGCGTGTTGAGCCACAGGGAAAGCGAATATCGCTACCCATGCAATGAAGTGCCTCCGCGAACACAGTGAGCACCGCGGCGTCGAAGCACACACGGAGAGGGCGCGGTCGTTCACACTACATTGATCTCGACGGTGCAATGCGTGCTGTGCCACAGGGAAAGTGCATATCGGCACACATACAAAGAAGAGACGCCATAATCATTCATAGCGGTCGAAGCAAAAACGGAAAGGGCGCGAACGCAGTCTCTGCATTGATCTCGATGGTGCAATAGGTGGTGAGCCACAGACTCCGCGAACATGCGCAGTGAGCACCGCAGCGTCGAAACACAAACAGAACGGTTGCGGACGCTACAGTGATCTCGACGTTGCAACGCGTGGTATGCAATAAGGAAAGCGCATATTGCCACACATGCAAACAAGAGACGCCACGGACATGTACAGTGAGCACCGGGTTGTTGCAGCACATACGGAAAAGGCGCGATCGCGCTCGCTACGTTGATGGCGACGGTGCAACGTGTGGTGTGTCACAGGGAAATATTTCTGCATTGATCTCAACGGTGCAATGCGCGTTGAGCCACAGGGAAAGCGAATATTGCTACACATGCAATGACATGCCTCCGCGAACACAGTGATTACCACGGCGTCGAAGCACAAACGGAGAGGGCGCGGTCGTTCACACTACATTGATCTCGACGGTGCAATGCGTGCTGTGCCACAGGGAAAGTGCATATCGGCACACATACAAAGAAGAGACGCCATAAACATGCACAGCGATCACCATCACGTCGAAGCACAAACGAAAAGGGCGTGATCGCGGTCTCTACATTGATCTCGACGGTGCAATGCGTGTTGAGCCACAGGGAAAGAGAATATTGCTACACATGCAATAAGTGCCTTTGCGAACACAGTGAGCACCGCAACGTCGAAGCACAAACGGAGAGCGCGCGTTCGTTCACACTACATTGATCTCTACGGTGCAATGCGTGTTGTGCCACAGGGAAAGTGCATATCACCACACATACAAAGAACAGACGCCTTAAACATGCACAGCGATCACCGCGGCGTCGAAGCAAAAACCGAAAGAGCGCGAACGCGGTGTCTGCATTGATCTCGATGGTGCAATACGTGGTGAGCCACAGACTCCGCGAACATGCACAGTGAGCACCGCAGCGTCGAAACACAAACGGAACGGTTGCGGACGCTACAGTGAGCTCGACGTTGCAACGCGTGGTATGCAATAAGGAAAGCGCATATGGCCACACATGCAAACAAGAGACGCCACGGACATGTACAGTGAGCCCCGGGTTGTTGCAGCACATTCGCAAAAGGCGCGAACGCGGTCGCTACGTTGATGGCGACGGTGCAACGAGTGGTGTGTCACAGGGAAAGATTTCTGCATTGATCTCGACGGTGCAATGCGTGTTGAGCCACAAGGAAAGAGAATATTGCTACACATGCAATAAGTGCCTCTGCGAACACAGTGAGCACCGCAACGTCGAAGCAAAAACAGAGAGCGCGCGTTCGTTCACACTACATTGATCTCTACGGTGCAATGCGTGTTGTGCCACAGGGAAAGTGCATATCACCACACATACAAAGAACAGACGCCTTAAACATGCACAGCGATCACCGCGGCGTCGAAGCAAAAACCGAAAGAGCGCGAACGCGGTGTCTGCATTGATCTCGATGGTGATACGTGGTGAGCCACAGACTCCGCGAACATGCACAGTGAGCACCGCAGCGTCGAAACACAAACAGAACGGTTGCGGACCCAACAGTGATCTCGACGTTGCAACGCGTGGTATGCAATAAGGAAAGCGCATATGGCCACACATGCAAACAAGAGACGCCACGGACATGTACAGTGAGCCCCGGGTTGTTGCAGCACATTCGGAAAAGGCGCGAACGCGGTCGCTACGTTGATGGCGACGGTGCAACGAGTGGTGTGTCACAGGGAAAGATTTCTGCATTGATCTCGACGGTGCAATGCGTGTTGAGCCACAGGGAAAGCGAATATCGCTACACATGCAATGAAATGCCTCCGCGAACACAGTGAGCACCGCTGCGTAGAAGCACAAACGGGGAGGGCGCGGTCGTTCACATTACATAGATCTCGACGGTGCAATGCGTGTTGTGCCACAGAGAAAGTGCATATTGCCACACATGCAAAGAAGAGATGCCATAATCATTCACAGCGGTGTCGAAGCAAAAACGGAAAGGGCGCGAACGCAGTCTCTGCATTGATCTCGATGGTGCAATACGTGGTGAGCCACAGACTCCGCGAACATGCGCAGTGAGCACCGCAGCGTCTAAACACAAACAGAACGGTTGCGGACGCTACAGTGATCTCGACGTTGCAACGCGTGCTGTGCAATAAGGAAAGCGCTTATTGCTACACATGCAAACAAGAGACGCCATGAACATGTAAAGTCAGCACCGGGGCGTCGCAGCACATTCGGAAAAGGCGCGAACGCGGTTGCTACGTTGATGGCGACGGTGCAGCGTGTGGTGTGTCACAGGGAAAGCGCATTTTGCTACACATGCAAAGAGATGCAATGAACATGCACAGCGAGGCCAAATATATTATTATTGCGATAGCAATTATATGGACACTCCAAAGCAGATTTCTGCCGTCGGCGTCGCCGTCGCCGTGAGGTTCCGTATGACGTCAATGGAGATGAAATCGTCGCCGCGCGCCTCCGAACGCTGTATGTGCGAGTGAAAGGGCGCGAGGGACGCGCGCTTTCACGGGGAGTGAACGCACGGCGGAGAACAAACGCGCGTTCGGTGCCGTGCTCCCTTAAGGGCTGCAGAAGTAGGCGTCTCCTTCCTCCTTTACAATCACCATATATGTAGAGCAAACGCGCCTTCTTCTGACGCACGAAAGGCCGTGGGGGGGGGGGAGGGAGAGGGAAGGGAGGGGACGTTTAGCTGCGGCACAAAGTACCTATTTATATCAGAGGCTCCGGCAACAGTCACCAACGCCGCACGCATTTTGTGCGAACGTGGGCAAAACGCCGACGGCGTCGACAACAGTTCTGCGTGTTGCCGGTGCTGCAGCATGTCCAAGTTTATACAGCTGATAAAGCTACTATCATTACTCCGTATAGCTCTCTACAAATTTCCTATCGCAATTGATGCTTCGCCTTTCAGGTGAAACTGCGACAACTTTTTTATTTTATACTATAAATATAAAATCGCGGGGACAAATTTAATCTCGCCTACTTGACAGACAAGGCATTCACGCTTAAGCGTAAAACTCTATATAATAGCATGATGCGTAACCTAGCTACGATAGCAGGGCGCTGGTAAAAGTATGGATCACCTTGCCGCTCCCGAATGCAGTGCTGAACAGGGAACAGGGCGTAAGTTCGCGCGGTTGCTTCAAGGATGCAGTACGAGCACTAATCATAATACAAACTGCTCACGAGCGTAGATGTGCAGGCAACACGCCAGTCTACAGCCGTGAAATTGAAGTTTGCTCTTTGTCAGGGTCAACACCAGTGCCGCCTCCGCACAAGGCGGCAGCGACGACATATATGTCGAATTCCTATGGTAGAATCGGAGAGGGCGCCCGACTCCGCGATCGAGCGCGCTACTACAGCGTAAAACGACGCCTCATGATCAGCAATTGTAACACAAGCCCTGCAGGCAGAGCAAGGACATGGCAAGGGGGCGCTCGTGCGTACCACGAAACCTTCAATGCGATATTACTTTCAGCAGCACCCGCGCGTTAGATGTGTAAATGTGTAGATGTAAGAGTATAGATGTGCGCTATAATTTTCACTGCGGTATATATTATTGCTCCTTATTACCTTTGGACTCTGGAGCACCTTCTTTATAAATTGAATTTTATAATCATTATGGTTACGTATAATTCAGATTCGTCATCCATGAATCCAGCTGAAAAGCTCATACAAAATGGCGAAGACAAGAGGAAAGTAAGCCTGATTACAATGACCAAAAGTACGGACACCCTGGCTAACGATTGCTACGACGAAAATGGGACTTCTATGCCTACGGTATCTGTGTTTTCACAATAATTAGATATTATGCGTCTACCAACCATATCTTTTATGTGAATTAAGACAATAATTATGACAACATTAGTGTATTATGGTAGTAATATTACAGCGAAGTTGTACAGGCTAGCTCCAATGCAGTATTCTCGCAGCGTCCACAGTGGCGGCAACATTTTGCAGCATGACAGACCGTTGTACCGTTTTACAGACATGGCAATGGCGGCCAAATCTATATCTAATGTCAGCCATAAAATTATGGAGGCGATATGCCATGCGCTGTTTCCTACATAAAATAGCGTAGCAGTGCCGCCTGCATCACAGCCCCGAAGGGGTCATGTCGCTACGTTGTGCCGAGCATGCAGATGGACGTTGGCTTTGGTACATCAGGGTTTTATATAGGAAGTTTTATCAGATAAGCAAAGAGCTTAGATGTACAACGCTGGTGAATTACGAAGGATTTTGCTAAAAAAAGTGCACAGCAAAACAAATGCAGCAGATATAGGGATGTGTGCAAGGTCTTTGGTAGATCTGGGTAGTGGCAGACCAGGCGCCGGCGAATTCCCAAGGATATGAGAGCTCCTTTGTTTAACTGCGCTGTCTTGCATATCTGAGTTCCTCGGCTGAAGATATATATTCGAATAATTATTTACTCATTAACATTACAGCGCATTATTTCTTACAGAACCGCTGTCATTGTACATTTCATATCTTTCACAACTTCACCAGCTATGATAAATGTTGATAATTTCCAAATCTCTTGAGCAGAAAAGCAATATTAAAGTAGTTGAAGCTCAACATTACTGAAACAATCCTTGTCAAGGAGGAAAGAGAAAGGCAGAAGGCAGGGATGTTAACCAGATTAACGTCTGGTTGGCTACCCTACACCGAGGGAATGGAAAAAGTGAACATTCCTTGTCAAGCTGTGCTTATTACAGTGCATGTGGTTCATAAATAAAATTTCCTGTTGTATTTGCAATGAGCCAATGTGGCAAAAAATACGTAGGATTTTATCGGAAACAGGATAGCGCAATACACAATGCAAAAAAATAAAAGATGACCGACTATAATTCAGCCTTCCGTGTTGGTATCTAACAGTGCTTTTTGGCTTTTCTGCGAAAACAACACGAACTGAAAATACTGGAAAGACGGATGGGCAAGGAAATCAGTCGCACCCAGTGAGTGGATTTGAGGATGTGCATCGTACTGCCATTTATAGGGAAGAGTGTTCTGTAAACCGCCATGATGGTATGTTGAATCTTTTCTATTTGCGTTAAACTGCGGTTCCAAATGCGACCGGCATATTAAATGATTCTAAAGTTTTCGTTGGTATAAGAACCTACAATGTGCATATAATTTTGTCCAGTATGACACGCGGCGCTAGTAATAAAAGTGGAATCCATTTCATAGCCAATTTCATTAAAGTTTTGTTGGTTAGTTAACATCTATCTTATGTACATATCACCCGTAGATTATTAGGTGCTATAAACGCAATATATCTAAATCAATAAGATTACTAAAGCATGTAACTTACAAAAACTAATAAATTCCACTTGAAAATGGTTGAAACGTGGGTCCCCTCATAAAATCACACTGAAATTTTCTTCGACGCCCTTTATTCTGATAGTTGTGTAAGCATTTTGGAAATACTCGTTGCTAAGCCACACTTTTGTTGGAATTTATATAGGCAGCACTTTTATATTGAGTAGTGAGGATTTTTACGATTTCAGCAATTACGCCAGGCAAGCAAAGTAAATATTTTATATCACGCTGTTCAAAAACGTGTATGTAATGTAGTATAGCTGCGACACCGGAATCGAATACGAATTGACCAATACCAGATGGGCACTCAATTGAATATCGTATGTTTCTGATAGTTTACGAATTTTGTACGTTGCTGTCAGAACTATTATCAAAGAATTTTCCCAATCCTGAGTTCACAAGGTCATAAAGTTTGTCACTATACTACACCTTTCATTGCATGCTTTATTAAAAGCACAAAAGGTGCATTAGAAATAAGTAAATACCTTATGCCAAGCTCAGGGACATTCGGAGCATAGGCGCTGGTGCATTACCATGTCAAGTTTAGAACGGCCGCTCCATGCAATAATTAGCATGTGTCCATATATCCCATCCAGAATGCACGTCGGCCATGGCCAATGGCAGAGCGACAAAAAAGCCATTTCATCTGTAATTAGAATGCTCGTGGAGAATGGCGAAATTTTACCCAATATGCTGTGATGACACAAATTCAGTTTTATTGCATTGAAAAGGCACAGTTTCTGCAACTATAGTGGCAAACGGTAGTCATTGCCGAATGGCATGTGTAAACAATTTTTTTTTCGTGTGATCCTCAATTCGGCGGGAGAGACTCAGGCAGGCAGGCAAAGAACTTTATTATTATCCGGAGGCTGCGCTCGACCCCCGTTAAGGATTGACACCGGTGGGTCACTCCCACGACGGGACGGGGAGGTTAAACACCAAGGACCATGTCGCGGGCCCTCTGGATGGCCCTAAGCTGGTCTCTTTTGTCTTGGGTAGTGAGAAGATAGTTCTAGTCCGCCTCCAGTGAGGGAGACTCGCTGCTCTCGCGCAAGGTAGGGCATTGGCACAGCATGTGTTGTAAGGTACATTTGGGGTGGCCACAGCGCGTGCACCCTGGCTCTATGCCATCCATTTATTTAGAACATTTTAGAGGCGATGCATACGCCTCCGTCTCTAACAGACGCAGAGTGATAGACTGAGCTCTGTTTAACTGTGGGTGCGAGAGTGGGTACTTCCGCCGCTGCAACTGGTAATCTTTGCAGATTCCATTAAAGGTTGAGAACGGATCTCTGAAGTACAAAGTAACGTCCTCAGCCTCCGAGTGGTTCTCGCCGACGTGGAATGTGAGACCTCGCGCCCGGGAATGAGCTAACTCGTTGGCATTAAGGATGGTTTCGTGTACGTGTCGGCCAACGTGTGCCGGGAACCAGGTGATGTGCTTTTGTGTGACCAATTGGCAGCAGAGAGAACGCGCGCGGCTTCCCGACCAAGCGAGCCCGTCATGAAGGCCCGTGCGGTTGCGCGCGAATCTGTGTAAATGGCGGTGCGGTCGGTGGCAGCGAGAGCTAGTGCCACAGCGACCTGCTCGGCACGATCAGCGTTTTAATTTATTAAAGTCATAGACGACAAGTGTTCGCCTTTGATTGCTGTTACTACAGAGACAAAGTGGTCCGTATATCCCTACTGCACTTCGTCTACGAAGGCCACGTTATCCCCCATGGTGGCTGCGGTACTGAGTAGGGCTCGCGCCCGTGCCTGACGTCTCCCCACGTTATGTGTGGGAAGCATGTTACGGGGTATCGGAAATGCTGTAAATTTTGCGCGCGGCTCTTCGGGGAGCTGTCGCGGGCTTTCTTGGTTTACGGGAGATTGGAGCCCGAGGTGTTCTAGTAACCATCGCCCAGCTTCAGTGGAAGACAGCCTTACAATTTGAGAGACTTTTGCGGGAGAGACTGGCAACCTGAATGACGTAGCCTGTTCTAGTACGTTATGTACACCACTGAGAGAATGAAAGCTACCGCATGTTTGCTTCAATATTGTGTTTAATCGTGCACAGTCATAGAAGCGCCGAGGCATTGATGCGCCGTTTCAATTTTTCGGCCATCTGATGGACCTGCGTCAGACGCACTGCACGAATAAGCAACTTAAACTTAAACGAGTAATTATAACGGATGCCAGCAAACGTTCCGTTGCTCGAAAAGGTCGCCAAATCTGTATTATCCTTGCTTATTATTTCGCCCTAAAAACACTGTTCGTGTTTTACATTCGCAAACATTTGTGTATATGAGTAACAAATGTTTATATCAGACAAATAGACACATGCTTTTAATGGCCACTAACTCAGGGAAGTCATAGACTGCACTTAGTGAAGAATTGAGCAGCAGTAGTTACCACCGAAAAATGTCGTCAGAAAGTGCTTCTAGGAACGAAGAACAGAAAAATTATTTAAAAAAAAACACTGCTAAGTCCAACTTCCAAGACAGGGGGAAATCTGCAAGCCTGTCGTATTCAGGTGATCCAGGCGTGGCTTCAGGACGCTGATTGTGGGGAAAAGGTATCCCAAGTACATGTTTGCATTCCTTTAGACACTATAGTTCCCGACAGATTTACATGTTCAAGGATGCGTCGCCTGCTACAGCCTGTTTCGTCAAAATGTAGATGGTTTCATGTAGTTGGTTACCGGCTAAATTGCGGATCCCACGCACTGTGGGATCCGCAACTTTCTCTCTCTATCTCTTCAATGGCCCTCTGTCACCCTGAGTTTGATCCTTGTGTATTTGAAACTAGGTGTGTGCCACACTTCGATTAATCTTTTTGATGTGATTATGGGTCACTAGGTATGCTTAACTGGGCAATGTGCCGGTATTTATTGAACATCCTTCACCCCAACTTGAGTTACTGGTACGTTGCGTTTCTCAATGAAACTTTCTGACACTAACTTGCGTCTCTGAATATGTCACTTACTGTCTTTGGTCACTGCGGAGAACTGGCTACTACTGCAAGTAGCTGTGGGAGCTCGAAGAGTAAGAAGGTTTGGTCTCTAAGAAGCATAGCGAGCTCGATGAGAAAATAAGACCCCGCGGATAGCAAGCAGCATCACCCGATGCCCTCTGCTATGCCGCACCAGGAGAAGGTCGCGGTCGACGAAGAGTTGAAGAAGGAAACTTACATCGAGAGGCTCGATCCTCTGCTCTTGAACATATACAATCTTGTTTCTGTCTTATCAGTTTCACCATCACAACAATTTATCACGTATAGTCACCAACTAAACATCTGCGTAAGAAGCAATGATAATCGCATTGGCGTCGACAATGATTTACAAAGGATGAATGCACCGGCAATATTGTTTGCATACCATAAAGTGCTTGACCTACCGCGACTTGGCACCATCGCGCCAAGTCGCTTAGCTTACACGTCATTTGCAGCTGGGAACCCAGATACTCGCTGTATTCTTTTCTTTCTTGCATGCAAGAACTCACAGAAACATGTTGCCACTGGGACTCCACAGTGGAACTGTCATCTATGGTTGCTCGTCCTATGCGTGGTTCCTGGTAAATTTACATATATATACGGCAGCGCGGCGCCACAGCCCCGTTATAATGCGGAGCTCTATGCTTAGGCAGAGATTTACATTTGCTGCTTTGTTTGGTGTTGCACGTTATGTATATATATATATATATATATATATATATAAACAGTTAACGATGTTGAACTCCATGGACAGTCAAATGCTAGAAAAATAATACTAATGATATAAGAAAAATTTGTGCAATGCAGAAACAAATAGCTTCGTAGATAAGCTGGTACATGAAAACTCAAATGAAAAGGCTTTTCTAAGTAGTGTGGCCCATTATTCACTCAAGACAGTCATGGACACAACTATTGGTAGTGTCATTAAACACGAATTTGGCGACACAAAAGTTGAATGAGAAAAAAAAACACAACTCGCCATTCAAAATTTTGATATACAGGGAATGCTCCAAGAAGTTATATAAAACATTCCGATATCGTGCTGTTTTTTACCCACCCCCTACTTTCCTGATCAGTCGCTTCGTGTATTTTTTCTTCTTTTTTGTATTGAATGTTATCTGCCATTCATTGCACCATTCAAATGTGCTGTTTAGTGCACGGTTTAAAATTATGTGGTCATTTAGAGAAATAATGTCTTTGGTAATAACACAATCATCCGCAAAAAGACTGAAGTTAACTGCATTAGTGCTTGGAAAAGTTAGGGGCAGTATAGGAGGGAGAACATTTAAACCTGTTTCTTCGGATATTAGCAGTAATGGAACTCTGGTGAATGGTTTCTACAATTTGGCTGTTATTAGTAAGGTAGTTTTTGATACAATCCACTCTTTCATCTTTGCTTAGAGTGTGTTATGGCTTACTAATCAGTTTGTTTTTTTCAGCCTTGAATGGACGCTTGAGAAAAACTTATGAACATCAGATGAAACTGTTTTTCGTTATACGTGGACTAGCTCGATTAGTTGAGTGACTGTGGATTACCCCTTCCTGCACGCATGCTGACAGGGTGCTGATATTTTGGTGTTTCCAAGGAAACATTTATTAGCTTTAGTATGACTTACTCGTGCTATGAACTACTAGGCATGAACAAACAAGCTTGAGCGGGTTGAAAGGAAGCCAAATATCGTAGAAATCAGCTGTAACCAGCGTTTGTCTCATAATTGTTGCACGCTAGCGAGCCTGATTTTACCTATATCTTTATTTACTTTTTAACAGCGAAGCTGTCTAAGCGAGACGTAATTTATGGTTGTGGTTCGAATCAAGAAACTATCAAGAAATGAAAGGAAATAAACTTTCCTGCCAAGGCGGGATTCGAGCCCGTGTACCCACTAGTTCTAAGGACGAGCGTCGGAACCACTAGGCTATTTTTTTTCTTTATTACAATCACCTGCTTGCAGTACAAATCAATACACTTTTAAACGCCCAAACCTCTCAACCACACTTTGTTTGGCCAACATTGTAATATGAAAATCGCTTGAGCTTAATCAAACCATCTAGAAACCGCCCCCCCCCCCCCTTTTCCGGAGGCTCACTCCGCGCTCGGTATATTTCCCGAATATATGTGACACTCGCGAGGAAGTTAATTATCGGCAGGACGGGTATCGACATCCGCATGTCGCACTGCCATTCGCGTTTTCCACAGACTGTGGAGGCCAAGGAGCATAAACATATCGTACGGAATTCTCCTACGTTATCTGTTGGCAAAAACCGAATACCTAGAGGTCTAATAGGTAGTAATAGGTAAGACATCCCAACTCAATATTGGATCCCAGCAATCGATGAACACATGCTCGATGGTCTCCGGTTTTTTACAAAGTAATCAGTTTAATGTCCATGGAACGTAAATTCTTTTTTCCTCTAACCATGTTTTTACTGGTAGCGTGTTAGTGTGTAGCTTAAAGAAAAACGTTTTTAGAGCAGGTCTAACTGGCATTTTTTTTTACCTGTTTCAATACATCACCTCCATGAAATATCTGTGCTCTGTGACGAGAAAAACATAGTATACAGACTTAGTGGACCATAGCGACCAATGTTGCCAATACCATTGGCTATGCAGCCACGCGTGCAGAACATGCATTAATGCGAACCATATGATTGCGTTCGAGCGTCTTCGTCTTCGTCCACAGCTGGCGCGTTCGCACGCTCGTGCTCTGCGAGTTGAAGAAAAGGTTTTGCGGGCATGCTCGGGAGAGAGAGATAAAGAAAATGAGAGCGAGGCAAAGAAAGAG
The DNA here is from genome assembly GCF_013339745.2 of Dermacentor silvarum. NCBI lineage: Eukaryota > Metazoa > Arthropoda > Arachnida > Ixodida > Ixodidae > Dermacentor > Dermacentor silvarum. The sequence goes on along the minus strand of NC_051162.1, from coordinate 48,234,125 downwards.
ACGCATTCATGGAGCGGGTCTGGTGGAAGGCGGTGTCGGCATTGTAACGCGGTGTCGTGCTTGCAAGCTGCGCTATGCAACGCGCAGTGACGGCCGTAAGTCCGAGATGCTCGAGAAGTAAGTATCATTATCATGAGTAATAAGATTAAGAGTTCGCGCACACTTTCGGAAAATACTGGGCTACAATCACCCAGCTTCGCTGTTTCAAGCGTTGCGCGGCCAAGTGCAAGGTTAAGCGTTTTCTTTTTATAGCAATGTTTTTTAAAATATTTGATATAGTTTAATGTATTTACTTTGCTTATTGCAGTTGCAATATTTTATCCTACGATTTCACGCTTCTGTTTTTCTGGTTATCTGTCTTTAGAATTCACATGAGCTACCGTTACAAAGTTGAACCACGCAGGAAAAGCCCTGCAACACCAGGAACTGTGCTCCTTCGGCCAGCATTATACACGTAACGGGGACTTTGATAGATATATTGCCGTCTAAGAAATAGCTTCTGCAGTAATGATGCGTGAAAACATCGTAAAAAGTTTGCTAATATCGCCTGAAGGGTGAAGCACTGATTGCGATAGCAACGTTTAGCGTTTCGCTTGAACTCATCCGATGTTTCAAGTACATTCCGTGTTTCAAGTACACGTGGGCGGGCCAGAACTTCAGGTTACCTGAAAAGCTGTAACACGGCATGCAGGGAATGTAATGGCATCGCACAGGCGCAACTTCTCTGCCCGTAATAAACAGGGTGAGTTAAATCACATCACTATACGTCACGAGAACCAACACTGTTTTGTACTCTTTAATAGTCTGAACAGACCTAAGATAAAAGGCGTGCGCAATGAATGGGATGTTTCAATATTTTTGTTCGCGCCACGCAATTCTCGTAAATTCTGTGAATTATAGGTCAATAACCTAAGATCTGGTTTGAGCAACACTGGTGGTTGAAACTTATTGCATGTACCTTACATATACGGTATAGGTTAGCATATCTTACGCACTACTTAAATATACACAAAACATCACGGCGACAGTGACGCCGATGGTCCATACTTGGCTGGAGTGTCCACATAATTGTTATAGCAATTAAATTGCATTTGAAAAGGCCGTCATAGGTTTACTAGCGTAATGACCGAGAGCGAACAAACAAAGACACTGAAGGGGTTTCCGCGACGCGATTCCTTTACTGTACTCTACTCGCGCACAACTTTCTGTGGCAATGAAGGGGATGCTACGGAGGCAAAGCGCGCACTAGTGAGAGCGCTTCTGAAAAGAGTTCCGCGTGTAAATCCACGTTGGTTTAGGCTTGGCAAGAGAAAACATAAACAGCTCCTTAGCAACGGTTAAATAAGCCAGAACACAGCACTGAGTGTAGAAGTTTGCTTATTTTGTGGCTTTTCCCTTCCACGTCTGGGCAAACACAAAACCATCGCGCGTGGAAGCTGCGTCAATTCAACGTCTGTTCCGAGCAACCAAAAGCACTGTCAAACGCTGCCGGACTACTTGGCGCGGTAACACATGTGCAGCAGTCACGTACCCGTAGCTCTCCCTTCATTGCCGCAGAGAGTATAGCAGATGACAAACGGGAATCCTCGCCCTGAAGTCCCGAATGCTGCACTCGCCGCTCCCATCCTATAGGTGGCGCTAGGGGCTAATACACCTCAGACGACGGCCAGGGTTTTTGCACCATGCCGTACCCCGTAAAGAGCACTCAAAAGAACGTGGAGTGGACAGAAGGGAATTTTCCGCATCCAGTTCCAGGAACAAATAGATAGCTGTAACGATTACGACGTCCTAAATTAAGATACATCCCGTGATCGGGTCGCAGTACTAAGCAGATAGTCGTCAAGATTCTGCTCCCCCGCAATTAAAGATAGAGGGAGAGACAACTTTATTCGCCAGAGCGCGCTATTAATTATTTCCCTGTAGCGCCCATTGAGAATCATTAGCCCGCTATAGATAGTTTTAAACGCAGCTTTCGATAACTTCCGTGGCGCTCACGGACATACTGCGCCATCGGACATGAAGGAGGCTAACTATATTACTGTTACCTGAGCATTCCGCATTTTTCCCGCCCGAAGGTAGCTTTCAAACAAACTCCGAAGGTTTGCGATTGTCAAAGTAGAACGTAAAGATGGCCGCCTGCAGCAGTGGCGGGAACGCTCGAAAGATCGTAGATCTCCTTATGCCGCTGCATCTGCGGCTGATTTTAGCCATGGATCGAGCCGCAGCGATTAGGGTATGCTGCCTTTTCGTGGGACTTTGACTCTGAGAGCAACGACGATGGAAACCAGCCCGGAACATCAGCGGCCGAAGCCAGGCAGGTCTAGTAAATAAAAAAAATCATTTTTTCGGAGATAGTGCCTATTACACGACAATACATTTTGTATATCTCCTAATGTTTGGTACATTTTTTTCCTAGTAGATACAATCGTGTCTTTGGAAACTTGGTTCAATTTTATCCCAGAACCTTGATTATGGCTATTCATATCTTTTTTATGACATAAATCTCGCTAATAAAACATTCATGCGTGAAAAGTTTACTCATTCTGTTCCATGTTTATGTATAGCATGAAATATTGAGTGCAGTAGTTCCTTCAGAAAAAAGCGTCTGGCTTACATAACCTACGAGAAATTCACCAGCCCTTCAGCTGTTGAGAAAATGGGGGTAAGCGAAGCTTGTCGTGTGTGTATCTGACCTCCGTGATGATTTTCTTTCTTTCTCTCTCCCTCTATCTTTGTCTCTTTATTTGTCTTTTTCTTCCGTTTTCGCTCCCTTTCTCTTTCTTTCTTTCTCTGACCTTCGTGGTGACTTTCTTTCTTTCTCTATTTCTTTCTCTTTATCTCTCTATCTTTACATCTCTCTTCCTCTATTTCCTTATTTCTCTCCTCTCTCTCTCTTTCTCTCTGTCTATAATAATTTTCTTATTTCTTACTTTCTCTTTCTCTTTCTTTTGTCTCCCTGGTATGTGCAATTGAGCTTGGACCTTTCCGGCACTATCGCCAAGATCAGGCCACTTTTGATCCTGACACCGCCGCCGTCATCACCACCACCACCGCCGACACTTGTGAGCCTATAAAGCTCCGCTTAAAACACCCAAATAAATATTTATTTGGGTCTTCTGCCCAGTTTGCGGCTTATATGTCTTTGGCCGGTAATGGTTCATCTTCGTACGCATGTCAGTAGTTCCCACTATAAATGACAATGCCAACGATCTTTATTTGCATCAGTACGTGACGAAATAACGAAAAGATATCCTATGGGTTCGTATCGAACCCTGGTCCGCCAGTCATCCTGCCCGATGTTCTAAGCATTAGACCAAGGACCCCATTGCCTGAAAAGGCGAGATAATTTCTTGCAAGGCAGCGCTGGAGAAACTTGGCGCTTTAGGCGCGTCATAGAACAAGCAGTGACATGTGAAGTGACAAGAGGTGCGCGTATTTTTTTTTTTTTTTTGGTGGTGATGAGTTTTCGAACACTTTCATGTCCGAAATTCGCGGCGCGCCTCTAACCGTACTGTGTCGATCTGTCCCGTTTCTACAATGTCAAGAATATTGTGTAGAGATTGCACAGGTAATAATGCTGAATACAGTTATCACTTTCACTGCAAGGTCCACCATGGCTGCTGAGGGACGCGTTCATTGCGCAAATCTCCAGTGCATCTTTTGTCGTAATGCTCAAGCAGTAGCTTACAAAGAGATCAACGCAATGTTGGTTCTGCCGGGATTTTTAGATGCGTAAGAGTTTCTACGCTGACCCAACGAGAAAAACTGTCCGTGCGTCCGTCCCTCCTTCCCGTAACACAATTGTTTTCAAGCCAGAGCCCGCAGCAGTGGGCGACTGTACCTTCGCGCTGCCTGTCACCTCAACGCTAACGAGGCGGCGAGAACACAGCGCTCACTGCGCTCTTAGCACATGGCACAATCTACCCGTTTCGCAGATCACTTTCTAGATATGGAGCCGCGCGTCTCTCTCAACTCCAAGTGGGTGGCGAAAACACAGCGCGCCAAGCTATCGGCAGTCGGCACACTCTGTCGGCATCGCAGATCGCTTCCAAGCTACGGCCCGCGCCAGACGTAATCGCCGTCGGAGCATGGTTGATCACTGTTCGTAATGGTCAAATACGGGTGGATAATGCGCTAAAGATCGATAACAGCTTATAATGATCTTAACGTCATCAGCGTACCCGGAGCCGCCACTTGCAGTAGAACCAACCAAGAAACAGTGCACCTAATAAATGTTGCATACATTTCATTAATTTCCTACATCTCCCTTGCCATTTCACGCCATGTCGACGCCCGCAGCGGGCTATCTATAACACGAGTGAACATTGCTTCTACTCGCCTCTTCTACGTTGTCTCGTGCAGGTCTCACTTCACAGTTCGGTGTTGCCACCGCACTTTTCTGTTTCTCGATTCTTGCGTGGGCGTTCTCGCAATTATACGAAACACGCCGGCGTAAGACCATTCCACGCCACGTGTTTACTACGAAGTGCTTATGTATCTTTCAGATTCTACGTGGATTTTTTTTATCTGTGAAAATCAATACTCGCACTGATGTCCTGGATTACGAAATCACCCAGGATCAATTGTCCCAATCATAGATCCGGCACACATTTCCACTATGTTCTATTTTAATGCTTTGCTGGTTACATACACTATTTGTGATTTCATTTATTAGGTTACTTTTTTAATGCGGTAGCAATTATATGGGCACTTCAAGCGGATTTCAGCCATCAGCGTCGCCACCACCGCCGTGAGGTTCCGTATGAAGTCCTAGGGCGGTAAAGCCCCTTGATAATTCTAAAGTACCGCCACTCTTTTTATTGCGATAGCAATTATATGGACACTTCCACCGGATTTCTGCCGTCGCCGTCGCCGTGAGGTTCCGTATAGATAAAATCTTCGCCGCGCGCCGTATGCCCGAGTGGAAGCGTGCGGGGACACACGCTGTCACGGAGAGCGAACGCACTCAATCTTCCACGCGCAAGCAAGGAAGCGGGAAGCGAGCGCCGGAGGGAGCGGGGGGGCGCATTTCTACTATGCCAACAACCGCGCTCGTCGCTCGCTCGCACCGTCTCTTATCTCCACACGGCTCTGACCTTTATGCGCTGTGCATTCGCCGCTCAGTTTCCGTTGAAGCGATAGACCGCACGTACAGTCAACCACAAAAGTTTGCGGACCACGCGAGCGCGTGGCCAAGAGCCTCTTCGCGACACTTCCGCTACGTCACCAGCGATCGACAGCAGCGCTACGTTGAAGACGCATCCCTCCTTAAATCTATGGCCTGTCTATTTTCTCACTGTGCGCAAATATTTTCTACCTATCTCTTTCAACGTGACGCGCTCTTTGTTAGCCAGGGCTACTTGCTTATATTTTGAGAGCAGAATATCAGTACAAGTAATCAGACAGCGTATTCTTCGGCTGTTATCAGTTCTATTTTCGCGTAGCCATGCTGTTTTTTTTTTTTTCGTGAGTGCGTGAGTGAGCGGTGAGGCAGCCATGGGACACAGATGCTTAGTCAGTAGGCAGAATTTTTCCGTTCCTCCCCCATCGCTAAGTGACAGTAGCGGCCGGGATTTGATCGCCTGCGCCCAGGTTTTGCTGCGCAAAGCCCGAACCACCGCGCTGCTATAGTGGTTACATTTAGAAAAATAAGAAATAATCGGGTGCGACGACTCTTTTTATAATCCTTTGCGACACGGCGTCCTCGTTTGGGGACTCGAACTTCGGAGGCGCGTCCCACGCCACGTGTTTCTTCAAATGACCTAAAACTCAGTGTGCACATTCGTGTCCGCTTCCTGATGGGACAACTAGCGGTCAGTTAACTTCATTGTCCTGCGTATTGCTGCAGATGATCACTTTGCTGGAGACACTACCATGTTAGACAATCGTTCGACGTGCCGCGTTCCAAGACCAACGTCAAGAGTATTTTTTTTCTCCGGTCGACACGAATACAACCGAAAAAGCAAGTGTGCATGCGTTTCGAGCATAATAGTTTATTCTTTTTATGCAAGCATTGAAGCTGACGGATTTCAGAATAATTAGATAATGAGTTATACGCTAATTAATTTTTTTACTGAAACTCGCACAAAACAGCACATTGCTTCGTCTTCTTTCTTGGAATGTAATATTGAGCGTCTTGAAATGATGCCATGCGCATTTGACGCATTTGCAGACAGTGCATCATAATTCGTGTCTGAAGAGGATGAATTTATTCACAAGACATTTACAGAAGTGTCATGAAACATAGGTCTCTCAATGATCTAGTAGGAAGTGAAATGTCCGCCGTTTTCTAGCACCTTATTGATGCGTGTGGGCATCGACTCGTACAAATTTTCAGTAATCTCCGGTCGACCGCGCAGGCTTTCCCATTCTTGTGCGATCGCTTGCCACAGCGTATCGGCCGTGCGGCCGCGGTTGGCTCGTGTGGACAGCCGTTTCTTCAACATACCCCAGACATTTTCTATGGGATTCAAGTCGGCGCCACATGGAGGCCACTCAAGCTGGCAAACAGCATGTTCTTCTAGCAATGACTGGACGATACGTGCTTTATGGATCGGGCTGCGGTCGTGTTGAAAAAAATAGCAGCCGTCGCTGAAGGGACCGTCCAGCGCATACGGAACGAGGTGTCTAGTGATGACGTCGCAGTACCGTGACGCAGTGAAGGGCCCTTCCAGACGCACAAGGGTACCAAGGCCATCTTTGCTGATTGCTCCCCACACGCTCACGGAACACCGTCCACTGGATAGAACACTCTGTGTGTAATTAGGCAGATATCTGCAAGAAATAGCATACAATTGGGTTCCAGCGGCGCGTCTAAAAATGTTGTGATTCCTCTTGCGTATGAACTTTATAATGCTGTTATAGAGTTGCAATATAAAACGTGCAAACATCATTAGATAGTACTGAAAGACCCACTGGCAGCTTTTAATTAGCTTCAGAGTAAGTAGTACTATGAAACAATCGTTAATGTTTTCAACATAATACCACTACAGAAAAATCTCGTAATGTCCAAAAGCTCATTTTACGTGAAACATGTTGTGATGCAGAATTAGCTTCGTGAATTAACTGCCAATACACTGTAAACACACCTGCAGTTTAGTGGACGCCAAACCCGCTTCCGTTCGTCCCAGCGCGTGGAAAAAGTTGACTCGTCGCTAAAGATGACATCGCCCCATTTCTCTGTTGTCCAATCTTTCATTGCTGTAGCGAACATGAGTCGTTCTTGTAGCTGGCTGTCTGAGAGGCAGGGCTTCTGTGCTGCTACGAAAGACTGCAGGCCAAGCTCACTCAGCCTTCTTCTTACAGTCTCAGACGATACCGTGAGCGAGAGCGCTTCTCGGATATCCTCTGCACTTTGAAAAGGATCAGCCACGATGGCGGCCGTAATCAGGCGGTCCTCTTCCTCAGTCGTGGCCCTTGGACGCCCACTGCGCACCATATCTGTGAATCTGTCATCGTCGCGGAAAGCTTGAATAATCCTATTCACGGCAGTCCGGCTCCTGTTGGTTCGGCGGCAGATTTCGCGCTGAGGTATTCCCTCTATAAATAAACGCACAATGTGCCTTCTTTCGTCAAGTGGAACACGCAGCGGCATCTTTCCAAATAGGCAATCACCACGTGGCCTGAAGCAAGTCTACTACGTTTTCAGCGACTGATGCGAAGATGCGCCTATGTGTGAAAGAAAATTTTCTATGCATCCGCTTTTTCTTTATTTTTGATGACAGTGAAACACCTCCCTACCCTTTCTCTCAAGACGCAGAAGCAGCAACACTCATTGGACCAAGATGCTGCCAACCAAAGTGCGCCAGTAAACGTCGCGTAAAAAAATCGTCGCAGCGCTTCGTGAAACTTATCTACCCACTGGCACACCAGTCGACAAAGGTTGCAGTGATTGCTCCGATACTGCTATCAAGCCAGATATGTGGCGGTCTTATCGCAGACAGCGCTCTCCGTCAACACAACGAACTAACAATGTCATGCACGGGAATAAAAAATTAACAGGCAGGCGAGTACCAAGAGGGCTCATATCCGGGAGAGCGCCTCTGTCGCCGCTAGGTGGCGTACCGCTAGGTGGCGCGGATAGGCAGTCTGGCACACGCTCGCGTGGTCCGCAAACTTTTGTGGTTGACTGTACCTTCGCCCGCTGCGGCGTATATGCGCTTGCTGCCAGCGTTTTGACAGTCGTTGTCTGCAGTCATTCAGTGTGATCTATTCATGTTTGTTTGTGCGCGCTCACACCACAGTTAGTAATAGTCGGGCCACATTTTCCAACGCACGCTACACATGCAATGCTGCCCGGATCGGCAGTGCAGCGCTACAGGTGTGTCCCTTCGCACGCGCTGCCCACGGGCAGCGCTTCTCATCAACACCACCGTTTCACACGCGCCTTCTCGTGGTCATCGAGTCTCTCATCATGTCGGTCTACTTACGCCGCAGCACACCTGCTTACTTAATCAGCTCATGTTTACTACAATTCATATTGCTACCAAAGCCGCTCACCTTACTTCGTATGACATTGCTGTGTTGCTATCGCATTCATTGCTTCGCCCTTAGGGCGAAACTGTGACATTTTTTTCAATTCTTCCGGCCTGCTCATGAGCGTTTTTGTTGCGGCAATTTGTACGTTGCATAAAAATGGGGTTCTCCTCAGAATGCTGAATATTCTGCTGGGACTCCATCACCTCGCCCGTCGCCAACGGTAATTCAATCGGAAATGCAGCATTATATATTCTGCTTTCTACTGAACAAATATACCCGAAGATACAGCCTCTCGATTGCACTTTTAGTGATTGTTAGGATCCGGTGCCTGTTTTACTGAAAATCGGAATGGCAGCTTGTAGAGGAGCTATATACAGCTTCAATGTGTGTTTCAGTCACTTAAATACAATGAATGCAGGGCCTCAAAAAATTTGTGGGAAGTACACCCGTGGTATTGCAGATGACGTGCGCCAGCTAGTCCACATTTTAAGGCAGCATTTAAGACCCTTAGTTGGATATGTTTCAAGGTGAGCGTTTGAGGTACAAGAAGTAACGTTCCCTAATGAAGGCCACGAGCGAGCTAAATCATGTCCAGCCGTGCATAATAGATCATTAATGATTAGCAAAGTAAATTCATGACCGAATAATGATTAGATTAAGGTGGTTTAATGTCGATTAAGGAGGATTAAGGTTAAATAAGCAGGGCTAGGGTTGATTAAGGAGGATTAAGTTGGATTAGGGTGGAGCAAGATGTAATAAGGAGAATTAGGGTCGATTAACGTCGATTAACGCGCATGAAGAAGGATTAGGATGGATTAAGGTCGACTAAAGTGTATTAAGGAGGATTAGGGTGTCTTAGGAGGACTAAGGTGTATTAAGGAGGATTAGGGTGCATTGAGGTGGATGAAGGTCTATTAAGGTGTATTAAGGAGGATTAGAGTGGATTAGGGTCGAATAAGGTGCGTGAAGGTGGATTAGTGTGGATTGAGGTGAATTACAGCACATTTTACAAGACTCGCGTTCCCGTCTCTTAGGCGATGGCAAAGGACAACTGGTAATCTTTTTCAGTTCTTGAATTTCCTTTGAACTGGGCAGCCATGCACGCGTGAGTGGTTGACGATTGTTACTTGGTTTCATCACGGATACAGGCAATGTGCAGGAGGCGATCGCGCACCCTTGCTGTTGACTTCTAGGCGGAGGCCGGGAATCTTCGCTTTAATAGCGAAGGCGTTACAATCACCTTTCTTCGGTTTTTTCTGTGGCTAAACCTTTCCCATCCATGTAACACGAGCCGATTTCATTGCATCATTTCACCGCTTCATCGCACTGAAATTCGTCGCCGCGCGCCGTATGTGCGAGTGAAAGCGCGCGGCAAAGCGATCGCCCGGCGGAGATTACACGCGACTTCCTCCGTCGCGCGAAAGGCCGTTGGGGTATGGAAGGGAGCGAGGGGGGGGGCGACGCTGTGCTGCGGCACCAAATGCGTACGTTGTAACCGGGCGAAAGGGGAACTGGCGACGCACTCTCCCACGAGAAAGGAGGAAAGCGAGAAGGCAGCGCGGAAGGGAGGGGGGGGGGCGACTTCTACTCTTCTAACTGCGTACTTTGCGCCGATGTGGGCTGTGGCGCGCACCGTATGTTGAAAGCGATCTCCAGACGTCTCTGACCTTTGTATTCGATGTGCTTTCACCGCTGAGTTTTCGTTGGAGCGATAGACCGCACGAACCTTCGCTCGCTGCGGTGGCCGCGCTCGTTGGCGCCAGCGTTTTGACAGTGGTTTTCTGCGGTCATCGACTGTGTTCTATTCATGTTTGCTTGTGCGCGCTGACACCACGCTTGTGTTAATTTAGTTAGTAAGCGAATGTGTCCAATTTTATGCAGCCGATAAAACTACTATCCTTACTCCGTATAGCTTTCTACTAATTTGCTATCGCAATTGATGAAGCCTTTCGGGCGAAAATGCGACATTTTTTCTTTTCTTTGCTCCGCTATTCGATATTCCCTGTCATTTCAATGACGTTTCTACAAGTATTATCGTATGGATTGTCTGGAAATTAAGCATCAAGCACGTTAAGATGTTTATGTTGTCCTCGTATTATCAGCGTTTTACTACATTTATTACACAATAGCCGCATGAAAAATGGCGGACTCCACATACGAGAGAATATACAGGAGAGCCAATAACTATTTCAAGCTCTGGAATTTCAGCCCATATGAAGAAAATCTTGAACATCCGTTGAGCTCCTACAATTAAAATATTTTTGTTTTCACGTAGACAGTGTATAAATTCCTTAATGTTCCAAGTCACAAGATGCGTACACAAGAAAACAATTTACAAGACACTACAATATATAGTTAGGCGACAGCCTAACAGCCGCATAATTTGAATGAACGATTGCCGACAGTGGTTGCAACTCCCGCAGCCACACAGCTGTATGTTGACATTGACGATCGCAGATATTCACCTTATAAACTTTTTAAAGTGTATTACCACTGTGCCGGCGTTGGTACGTTGAAACCAACTTGAGAGTATTGTTGATGTAGTTTACATTATCATGGAATTGTAAGCCCTGTAGGATGGTTCTGCAGCACAGGCATTTTATCCTGATAGACGCAACAGCCCAGCAGATGCAAGAAGGTTATATACAAAATAGGAGAGCGCAAGAATTGATATTCCTCGAGAAAGGCCAGCCGTTGGGTGAAAATGCCGCTGTGGCGTACAGTACCTACACGGTTGGTGAATGTCCCAGCCAACAATGACTCGGTGAAGCGTGTTGAGGTGATCATTGATGATCAAGTAATCATCAAGTGATTCTACTTCAATGCATGCGCTTTGTTTAGAAAGTAACTGTACCGCCAATGCATTTCTTCGCAAATATCGGGAATTATTGTCTAGAAACTGGGGTCACCCTGAGCATTCGTTTCAAGCGAATCATCCTTGCGAACTCCGCGGCTAGAATTTGAACCTGCAATATGGGAGATAAGGTAATTAGAGAAAAACCGAATTTGCGAATTTTTCTTAATTAGCAGATTGTACATTTCAATTTTTTGTGCAAGTTATGTCCGCCTCTTCCAGTAGATTAGCTCATGAACTAGAATTGTGCTATCTGCCAGAGGCAAAACCTTTAATTTTTTTTAAAGTGTTCACTGAAACACCCGGTATATTCATGATGATAACACAACGTAGGGGAATATTTATATGGGGAAGAAAACAGGACAGGATAAGGCGTTGTCTTTCGTCTTTATTGTAAGGGGCTATAATAACATGGAGGATATCACCAAGATCAGAAATATTGTAAGGGGCTATAATAACATGGAGGATATCACCAAGATCAGAAAAAGAAGCTTTAAAAAGAACAAAAAAGGACTAGTGAAAAACAGGGGGCATTATGCTTGCTGGATAATACATGACTTTCGGTTGATGGTTTTTTCCTGTCTTTAGGTGGTGTTCGCTTCTCGCTTCTGAAGTTTCTTTTTCTGATCTTGGCAATCTTTTTGTATATATTGTAGCACGGAACAATAAATTTGGTTCGAAAGTCATCGCTTTGTCGGGTCCTTTTTTTTTGTTTTCCGTGTAAGTATTTGCTTAGCACGGTGTAGGGCTCATAAGGTTATACGTTAAACTAACGACCAGATTTCCTGTTTTCATTGGTTATACATGTTTCCATGCTTTCGTCACCTTTCACAATAGGCGTTGTAAAAAGTCATATCGCTTCTCCTCCCTAAACATATATACATTTATGATGAGTCCTGACACACCTGCATATTGAAGCATCAGCCTGCATATCTTTAGGCCAATGGTAATGAGTGCTGCAGGTGCTTCAAGATGGCCGCAGACGTTTGTTACAAAATGTAAATGTCATCCTGCAAATCAAGATCAGACTACAGTGTGCCACAAATGTTCAGTGCTGTCTAAAATGGAGAAAATACTTCATGAGCCATTCCACTCTGTCAAGTTGGATGGCCAGTGAAGCTGTTTAGCGCACGACAGAGAGGTGACACAGAATTTTGAACAAAGGTACGAACATATTTATTATCTTGATCGGTGGTCATGGTGACGATAGGTACGCACACACATTTGCAGTATCACCTCGATGTTTAAATATGTACGTGATGTAAGGCGCACATACCCCCTTAAGCAATGGCTCATGCCCCCGTAAACGCGGCCTCCCCATTACAACGACAAAAGAGAAGAGAAATTCTACGCTGGATGATGAGCGGCAACGGAGCTAGCTGGTCATGAAGACGACGACGACCAACGCGTGAGCATGGAACGATCGCGGTCATGCGGTTGCGCGGGCGCCAACCCCTTGGTCGCCTTATCATTACGTTAGACTACGTCGAACATTCACTGAAACACATCGTCCGTTAAACCGAGCTCCAACGCGAATGGCGATATGCGCTTGCTTTTGTTGTTGGCTCTTTCACTCTCAAATATTTCAGGGACGAGTTGTTCCTCGGGGACGCCATAAAATCCCGGATCCAAGCCATAGACAGCGTCGCTGAAAAACATTTCTTTGTGTTACAGCTTCCAGTCACCAAACAAATAAGAAACGACCGCAAGCTAACGTCGCAGGGATACAACAGCGAAACCGAGTGGTACATGCGGGAAAATGGCTTAGACGTATGCAATCATTCATTCTTAAATTGGCTTCTGCGGAATTACTCTGTGATAAAAATAACGATACCCGAACATTTTTATTCGAACAAGTATACGCGATCAGGAGCACCATTTATTTAATAAACCAACCCCATCTAGTCTCTCTGTGCCTACTTTCCTAACCATCCGACAATCCCTAAACACCAAATTATCGCTATCTCGCCGATGTTTGTGATAATGACAGCGTAACGAGCGTTCGTGGCAGATATTTTCCCTGAAGCCCGGCATAGAACACTTGTAAAACGAGCCTAATTCGTGCAGAGTCTACGATTTCAGGAGCTTGTGCAGCCTCTGGACAAGGCTTCACTATTCGGAAGTGAATAGGCACATAACTTAAACTCGCATGTGGCTTGTGCTGATGCGGGAAAGAAGATCACTGATCGAAGGAGCGGGAGGAAAGAAGCATAAAGATGGGCTGAATTTAGGAGGAATATGCTCAGGGGAAGTAGCATTGTGATACTTTATCTTGCACAAACGATGTCATTTCATTGCATTTATTTTGGTCCTAATAGTCCGAAGGCATCCAAAGTTGGGGGAGAGGAGGGGGGGGTCTTTTATTCCATGTGACAATGCCAGCACAAATGAACAAAACACTAAAAATGTAAAAATAGTGTGAGCATTATATTTACGCTTCAACTTCTCATCTGTACATAGTCATCATCACGACTGGAGCTCATCGTTGTGGGGTTTTGGTTTGGGACAATGAAGAAGAGACTTGCGACCTAACCATACCATACCATACCAACCGTTGTCTCAATTTGGTTAACAGCGCAAACAGACGACCACAAGAAGGGAGACACGTACACACAGGCTCCCTTCTTGTGGTCGTCTGTTTGCGCTGTTAACCAAAGTTTCAAGATGTACAAACTCGCCCAAAAAGAAGCATTGACGTTTTCTCATAAGTGGTGGAGAGTGCTGTCGGATCCTTCAGTCCTCTCACTCTACCGGTCGTTGCCTAACTTACCCAGAACACCTCCCTGGAGCTCCGTTCAGGTCGCCGCCTATACCAACAGCAGTTGGCGATATCGCAAGATCAGCAGCCGAACGTGGCAGCACCCGTCGCACCCCCGGCTGTTATCCCTGCTTGGACGGCCACCAACCCTCAAAAAGACCCCCCGGTGTTCGCCTGACTTCACGGAGACGACGTTGAGGAATAGCTGGAACAGTAGAGCCGCGGGAGTGCCCTAAATTGTTGAGATGATTCTTCCAAACTGACCCATGTCTCATTCTATCTCACCGCTGTCGCAAAGACTTGGTTCTTTAACCATGCGGTAGATTTCCCCACATGGACCTCGTTTACACGTCAACTACAGCAGATTTTTGCGAGCCCTTCTGTCCGCTCAGATATCGCAAAGAAGCAGCTTGCAGAGCGTGTTCGGCACCCCAGCGAGTCCTACACTTCGTACATAGAAGACGTCCTCGCCTTCTGCCGCCACGTCACTAACTCAATGGCAGTGTGCGCCACCAGAATGAAAGAGTGCGCCACCTGCTCAAAGCATCGGGCAGGTGGCTTTCAATTCTCTCGTGGTTCAGAACACCACCACCGTTGCCAATATCATAAGTATGTGTCAGTGCCTCGATGAGCTTCAGACCATACGCTTGCAACCTGGCATGCCTGTCAGGTTGCAAGGTTCACGAGAGTGAGCTATGTGAACTGATCCGCTATATTATTCGTGAGGAACTTCATGCCCAAGCTTCGCCATGCCCTATACAGGTTTGCACCACACCTCCTGGTGGTAGTCTACGCAATATCGTGACGGAAGAACTGGCTTCCATGACGTGCGCGCAAGTCCCGAGCCCGCATCCCACGCCAACACCAGCGTACGCTCAGATTGCTGCTACTGTACCACCCTCCCAGCAACCACATCAACAGCCGCCCGCAGTGCAAGGTTCACTGAGTCCTCTCACTCCGGGCGCATCGCCTCAGTCTTACAACGCCTGGCGCCCTCCTCGACCGGTATGTTTCTATTATAGCATCCGGGGCCATATTTCAAGGTTTTGTCGTCGTCGCCAGCAAGACGAAAGGCGTGGCTATGACGATATTGAACGGGATGGCTTTTCTGCTCCTGCACCAAACCATCGTCACCTTACCCGACTCATTCACGTCGTTCACCATCTCCGCCAAACTTCGGCGCAGCCAGTACTTCCAGTTTCCGGCGTCGTCGCTCTCCTTCACCAATTCGGCGCTCCTCTTCACCACTGTGACCCGCGACTTGAACCTCTGCTCATCGCCTGGAAAACTAAGCTGTGCAGCTTCAGGAGGGATAGCTGCATCTTTTAGACTGCATCCAACCCCTCCGTAGCGCCCGTCAAATACATTGTTGGTGTATGTTTAAGGTGTACGGACAGAAGCCTTGGTGGACACGGGCACATCCCTTTCTATTATTAGCATGGACTTGCGTTCCCGCTTGATTAAAGTGAAGACGCTGTAAAGTAAAGAACAAGAGACAGAGACACAACACCCGTTCACTGGGCCGGCTGTTATATTTTCTTTCGCTTCTTTGCCCTCCTGTCCCCTGTTACCGAGCTTGTGATTCCACTTCATTACACTCGGCCACACTGCATTTTTGAAACTCAGCGCACAACCACATCAGATTTGCCGGTGGACCCTCTTCTTGAGACGAGCCACGTGGACGGCAAAATTGTTCTTTCTTCTCCTGTCCAAGGTTCCCTGTTGACCCAGAGTGCGAACACGCCAAGTGTTCTTCCCAAGGCGTTCGGTGATCACAAAGGGACCCTCAAGTTTCGCGCATAGCTTCTTGCCTGATGGTCGACTACCTCGTTGGACCCACACCTCGTCTCCTATCTGGTACTGCGGTGCGGGACGATGGCGACGGTCGTAATGACGCTTTTGAACGTCTTCGGCTCTGGCGGAACTCTTGAGCTTCTTCTCGAATATTGCGACATAATGTCTGTCGCGCGACGGGGCGTCCAAATCTGATCAGGGTATTAAAATTGAGCGCGTTAAGGCGGGGTAGCTGGCCATAGACTATTTCGTATGGCGATGTCCCAGCTGAGTTCTGCAGTGAAGTGTTCATTGAGTAAGCAGCAGCCTGTATATGTTCGTCCCAATCTGCTTCTCCCGGCTTACTATTTCTGCAGTAGGGAGCGAAACATGCTTGAATTGTCTGATTAGCTCTCTCCGTCAGGCCGTTTGCTTGCGGATGGTACGCTGAGGCATAGGGGTGCTCAACTCTTGCATGGCGTAGGTAGGCAGGGAGTTCGGAGCTGCGGAAGATGGCTGACCGATCCGATAATAGTTTGTTCGGCAGACTATGCCTCAGTTCAAATCGGTCTCTCAAAAATCTTGTCGCGTAGCTGGGTGCCAGCGAAGGTGCGGCGGCCACCTCCACAAATTTGGATAGATGGTCATGAGCAATGAGGATGTAGCGATTGCCAGCCGCTGTCGTTGGTAGGGGGCCAACATGGTCAATGCCAACCATGTGAAATATTGTAGCAGGAGGTGGAATGCGTGTGAGTAGCCCAGGCTGGCACCTTGGAAGCCGCTTGTGTAGTTGGCATATTTCGCAGCTAGCAACGTAATCACGAACACTCTTACCTATTCTGGGCCACCAGAAGCGCCCCTGTACTTTTTTCAGTGTCGCTCGCTTACCTATGTGCCGCCTTCAGGTGTATCGTGGATGGCGTGAAGAATACCAGGCTTCCTTCATTCTAGATGAGTTGTCCCCACTAGGATTTCGCGACAATGCGTCAGCCACTTCGTTTAGAGTACCGGCGCGATGTCGGACGCTGTAGTCATACTCATGTAGTCCTATTATCCAGCGTGCGAATTTATGCAGCAGGTGTTGCTTTGAAAACGACCATGAAATTGCAGCATTATCTATTACCACCGTGAAATGCCGACCAAGCAGATAGTGTCTAAATTTTTCGTCAACGCTCGATACAACCGCTAGGCAATCCAGCTCCATGGAGTGGTAGTGAGTTTCAGCATCTGAAACCTGGCTAGCGCCTGTGTGCACCTCTGTGGTCCAGTCTTCATTGAAGTGGCTCAGTGCAGGCAGTCAGTCAGCGGATGTTTGAGCGATTGCAACGCACACTCCTGTGATTGGCCCCATTTAACTGCGTAGCTTTCTTGAGCAGGCCAGTAAGGGGAGCAGCTGTCGAAGCGAAGTTGGCAACAAACTTTCGCAGATAAGACGCGATGCCCAAAAACGACTGCAGCTGCTTAATGCACGTCGGAGTGGGGAAGTTTGTTACGGCTGATATCCTTTCAGGGAGAGGTGGTACGCCTTTCTGAGAGATGGAATAACCCAGATACGAGATTGCCGTAAGTCATAATTGGCATTTCTCACTGTGTAGTCGGAATCCAGCGTTGTAGCGCTTCTCAAGAACTTCGTCTAGGTTCCGAAGATGTTCTTCTTCTGTTGTGCCCACAACTAAGATATCATCGAGGTACACAACGCAGCCGTGATCCTAAGTGGGCCCAGCACGGTGTTAATAGCACGCTGGAACGTGCTGGGAACTGTCGGTAAGCCGAAGGGCATATGGTTGAACTAGTAAAGGCCTGATGCTGTACGGAACGCAGTTTTAAATTTGTTTTCTTCAGCGAGATTGATTTGCCAATACCCAGCCCGCAGGTCTAACGACGAAAAGAATCTTGCATTCCGTACTGTATCAATGGCATCGTCAATTCGGGGCAGTGGGTAGGAGTCCGGAATAGTGTGCTCATTGAGCTTTCTATATACAACACAGAACCGCAAAGTGCCATTTTTCTTGCGAACAAGGACAACAGGTGCGGCCCAAGGACTGCACGGTAGTCTAATCACGCCAGCAGCCAGCATCTCACTTGTTCGGCAATGACAGACCGTTCGCGTTCAGCATACCGTCGCATTGGTAAGCATATAGGTGATTGACTGTCTGTCGGAATGCGCTGCTCAAGCAAGTCACTACCGGGAAGCTGTGCATTGTTACCGACAATCAGGGCACGATGTTGCTCGAAAACACTAGAAAGGGTCTTCCTGCCGGAAGGCTCACCTCTATGTGACTCAGTCGGAGGCGCGCAGGAGATCGTGGAGCGCAGCATAACTTTACTGTCCTCAATGTTCAGTTGCACGTCGTTAGAAAGGATGTAGTCCGCGCCAAGAGTGACGTCGGCAGGCAAGTCGTCGAAGACTGGCACGTCGCGTAGATGCTTTGTAGCAGCGGTTGTGTGTAGCCGCAGGTCAATGGTGCCTGCTGGCTGTACGTTTCCCCCTAGGCATCGCAAGGGTGCCTTAGTCCAGGAATGGAGAGGAGCAGGCGCGTGCCGCCGAAGCAGCGACGAACGCTCAGCGCCTGTGTCTACAATTGCCGTCCGGTCTCCGATACTGTCGACGCGAATTGACACCAACAGCCTTGTGCTGCTCTGGTATCGTATTTGCTCTCTTGTGTCTTGCACTCCGCCACTAGCACAGTGGCTAGCGTCGCCAATGGAA
>NC_051162.1:48152559-48215452 GCF_013339745.2 Dermacentor silvarum | reverse complement strand
TTCGGCGCTATAACGTAGCATGCGGTTAGTATTGTTGATTACCTTATCTATGTTTGATGACCAGTAAAGTGTCGAGGTTGTGCGGACGCCTAGGTATTTATAGGATGTTATGGCTTCTAGGGGAGTATCATTAAGGTAATAGTTCGGCG
Organism: Dermacentor silvarum; assembly: GCF_013339745.2. Taxonomy (NCBI): domain Eukaryota; kingdom Metazoa; phylum Arthropoda; class Arachnida; order Ixodida; family Ixodidae; genus Dermacentor; species Dermacentor silvarum. The sequence goes on along the minus strand of NC_051162.1, from coordinate 48,215,303 downwards.
GAGCAATATTGCTTCGAGTTACATACATATATTTACATTTAGTTACGTTAAGTTGCTTTAACCATACGTCACACCAGTTGAGATAGCGTTAATATCGTCTTGTAGAAACTTGTTATTAGAACTGTATGAGTTTTGTCGGAGGATAACAGAGTCATCTGCGAAAAGGTAAATATTAGAAGAAACATCATTTGGTAAATTGTTAAGGTAAATTAAGAAAAGAAGAGAGCCTAGAACTGATCCTTGGGGCACACCAGGGTCTACGGGTCTAAATGGGGATATATGGTTATTTGACGCAACCTACTGTGACATTAAGAAAATGTTCAAGCCATGCAAGCAGGTTAGGGTCAAGACAAAGTTTGCTAAGTTTAAATAGAAGCAACTTATGACACACCTTGTCGAAAGACTTGGCGAAGTCAAAGAAAAAACTGTCTGCGAATGAACCTTTGTCAAGATTAAGATGAAGACTGTGAGTAAAAGAATGAAGTTGAGTTTCGCAAGACAACTTTTTTCGGAAACCATGTGCTTTAGTGAAAAATGAATTATTGTCTAAGTGCTTTGCTAAATGTGAGTACAAAATATGCTCAAGAACCTTACAAGGAATGCTGAGGAGGGAAATGGTGCGGTAGTTGAGGCGTGAATTTTTGCTGCCGGACTTGTGAAGTGCGACCACTTTCCCGACCTTCCAATCTGTAGGGAGCTGGTGGGTGTCTAAAGATTGCTGAATAATTCTTGAAAGTAGAACAGATAAATAAACAACAGTATTTTTCAGCTATTTTGTAATAATCAAATCAGCACCAGGACATAATGACAACCTCTATCCTTTAAATATATTTTTGACCCAAAGAAGTTCACCCATTATAAAATCTAAGCTGGGTAATTGCAACACTCAAAATTTGGAAGCACAGGATCACTACATGACACAAAGTTGTCACAAAATACAGAATTAAGTACACGGGAACATGCATCATTGGGTACCGGTGAAGCACTGGAATCGATTATTGTGATTGAGGGGTTAATAACACGCCAAAACTTTTCGGGATCATTCGCAAGCCTTGTGGGCAATGTGTGTACGTGGAATGAATTTCTGGCAAGTTTTATAGCCTCTATTTATGTATCGTTTGCCTCCTTATGAGCATTCCATTTCGAAGCCAGTGCACTTTTATTTGCTATTCGATACAGTGTTTTTGCGGTTAGAAGCCTTTTTAACTGCGAGTTGAACCAGGGCTTCCTAACATTTCAATATATTACACTTGACGCAATAAACTTATTGATGAGCTCATATATTTTATTTTTGAAAATGGTCCAGTTCTCATCAACAGTGCGATCATCAAATTGTCTTAAGAAAGAATCAAGAAAGTTAGCTAACTCAATATTAATATCGTCGAAATTTCCCCTGTCATAGCGATAAAAACCTTTTCGCAACAACGAATTTTAACACAGGCAACAATGTGTTGAAAAAAAAACCAGGTGATCACTTAAGCTTGGTAAGCATGAAACATTGGTAACTGTGTCAGGATGAGAGCACACGATTAAGTCAAGGATGTTCGCAGCACTGGCTGAGATCCTTGTTGGTTCCAATACTAATTGTGATTGTTAGACCAGTAGCGCAGGATCTCTGCCAGGGGGGGACAGTTTTGCGCGACAGTTTGCCAATACCATCTACACAGCACTAATTCCGATTTCTTCACTTGAAATTGTCAAAACATGCGCTTTTTGCGAGTGTGCAGATGATTGCGCGTCTTACATCTTAGTTGCAGCACTCAAATGCGTAAGGAAAGAAAAGGGGTTAAACAAAAGGGGGGAGTTAAGTCGGCCTCAGGGGGGGGTTACAACCCCCGAATCCCCCCCCCCCGTCGGTGCGCCACTGTGTTAGACAATCCCGAAACTTCAAGTTGGCCCACCCTCAAATTTAGGTTGGCCCACCACAAATGTCAAGTTGGCGCACCTACAAATTTAAGTTGTCCCACCACAAATTTAGGTTGGCCTACACCCAAACTTCAATTTGGCCCAACCCCAAATCTAAGTTTACCCACCCAAATGTCAAGTTTTGCAACACCCAAATTTCAATTTGGCTCACTCCCTATTTCCAAGTTGACTAACACCCAAATTTCACTTGGCCCATCCCTATTACAGGTTTCCCCATGCAGTTTCTATTGAGCCCTATGTATCCCATGGGTATGCATAAATGTGATCATATATTGTCTGATGAATAGTTTTTTGCCTTCCATTGTTCCTTATCACTTATAAAGATACCAATCATCTAGTTTTATTTACACTATTATAATGACTAAGTGTCTCAACTTCGCAAATTACGCATTCTTGTGTAGATTACGCATTACGCAATTACGCATTCTTACGCATTCTTGTGTAGGCAACACACTTTTTGTGTGCAAGAGTTTGCTAGGGCACTCGCCACAAAATGCTTATGGATTCAAACATTCGTGTGCATATAGATAGGTTTACATTAAAGAGCCTAAGGTGGTCCAACCAATCCGGAGTCTCTTGCTGTGGCATGCCTCATAATCAGATCCTGGTTTTGCATATAAAACCCTAGAAGTTAACTCATTAGACGTGACCAACATTAGCTAAAAAAGTTATGCCTCAGGAGCCAACACTCTGAGAAGTGGTCTTGTCTTCGTCAGGGAACTGGAACGAATGAGTCGCATTTGTCGAAACTTTAGCTCCAGAGACATCCCTTCAACTTTTGATCATGCTTAGTCGCTAACTTGCTTTTGAGCTCTTTTTGTCACAGCAGAAGATACTTTTGGAATAGGCAGCAGTACAAGTTTTTCTTCATTGACAGCCGGTAGTTTCCAATTGCCCGAATGCTATCTTATTGCTTATACGCATGCTTGCCCATTCAAAGTTTACAGTAATTGCAGGATCGAAACAGAAAGCTCAGTGATTACCGACATAAGATGTAAGCCAAGCAACCCACAAGGCGCGCGGTATACGGCTAATTTATGGCACAAAAAACAATTATCGGTGAGCAGCAGTTCATGGCACATTCTGTGTCGAAGCAGTATGACCATGTGCTATCCGTACATGTCCACAACAAATTATCATCAAGTTTTGTTGATCTAGATGGTAACAGCTGTTAAGTTCATATCTTTTACACCAAAGCGCGCCAACTGTAGTCATTTTGCCATAATATGTGACCGTCATGTAATGAGGACAGAATAGCATGCCTAGTTGAGGCACTGTGGGAGTCAATGATGTGTTGAGGATTTTGAAGATAGCTGGCTGTCAAGAGTGGCTTTTGCTTCGGCAAAGCGCTACTAGATGGCCAAGCGTGTTTGTGCAACATGCGAAAATGTGTGTGACGTGAATGCATGTCTGACGACTGAAGACAACAATAGCGGCGATAGTATAACACTGTCGTATGCTTTTTTTCTTCAAAGCGATATGTTTGTTCGGCGCTTTAACTGCCTCGACTTCAGCAAATGGCAATCGCATCGCGTCGCCCGAGCGGTTAGTCAGGCTTCCTACATTACTGCAACCAAATCTGACACGCTCACACTGAAAATCCGCAACGAACAGAACCTGGCAGTGGCGAGTACGCCAAAGGAGGAGCTGGCGGAACGCATCGGACGGATCACTACCCTCCAACTTGGTGGAAAGTAGTACCAAGTACACACTTACGTGGCAGCCCCCAACATGCCCTGCAAGGGAGTTGCCACTGGGATCGACAGTGAAACTCACCCGGACGAACTAATGGCTAATCTACGCTCCCCACAAGCACCGATTCTCTTTGCACGCATGCTCGGAAAGTCGATGGCTGCTCTCATCACCTTCGACGTGCTGGAAGTCCCAAGTACAATTTATTATTGCGATAGCAATTATATGGACACTCCAAAGCAGACTTCTGCCGTCGGAGTCGTCGTCGCCGTCGCCGTGAGGTTCCGTATGACCTCAATGGAGATGAAATCGTCACCGCGCGCCGCCGAACGCTGTATGTGAGAGTGAAAGGGCGCGAGGGACGCGCGCTTCCACAGGGAGTGAACCCACGGCGGAGAACAACCGCGCGTTCTGCGCCGTGCTCCCTTAAGGGCTGCAGAAGTAGGCGTCTCTTTCCTTCTTTACAATCACCATATATGTAGAGCAAACGCGCCTTCTTCCGACGCGCAAAGGACCATGGGGGGGGGGGGGGGGGGGGAGGAAGGCGACGTTTAGCTGCGGCACCAAGTGCCTATTTATATCAGAGGCTCCGGCAACAGTCACCAACGCCGCACGCATTTTGTGCGAACGCGGGCAAACCGCCGACGGCGTCGACAACAGTTCTGCGTGTTGCCGGTGCTGCTGCATGTCGAAGTTTATACAGCTGATAAAGCTACTATCATTAACTCCGTACAGCTCTCTACAAATTTGCTATCGCAATTGATGCTTCGCCTTTCAGGTGAAACTGCGACAACTTTTATTAATGGTGGAGAGCTCCTCTGTCGACCCTACCGACCGCTATCTCAAGTATGCAGCACATGCCTCAAAACCGGGCACAGGGCGGACATCTGTCCCACGCCGGAGAGTGCCCGGTGCAAGAACTGCGGACGCGAAAACCCATCAGAGGACCACTAATGCCAACCGAAGTGTGTGCTGTGTGGAGGTGGTCACCCAGTTATGGACCCAAGCTGTCCCGCCAGGCAGCGCAAGTCCTTCAACAAATCACACTTCTTACTTAACGCCGGCTACACTAGTGACGCCAACAACGTTCCCACCAGCACCAACCCTGTGACTATCACCAATCAACCACGAACTCCCGGGTCAAAATTCGCCGCCAGCTTCCACAGAGACGAACGTAGACAGAGGCCGATCACCCCCAAGATCAACGGACTCAAAGAAACGAGATAAATCCAAGGACGTGTCCACATCTAGGTCACAAAGCCTACCACGTGCAAAGACACCCCGACATGAACGGCATGAAGCAGCTGCAAATGAGCAAGGGGTGGAATCGCGGTCAACCATCGACATGCTGGAGAAGAGCGAGAGGAAAGCGGTCACGAAGGACCCTGGTACGAATCCGCCAAAGGTCAGCTGAGCTGAGCAGCTTTCAAATCCTTCCCCCTTACCTTCTCCGACTGCCACCAATTTTACACCCCTTACAACATGCACACGCAGTACTCAAGCAGAGCAGGTGCCTCTCACAATTAACTTCACTACGAACGCCCAGGTGAGTGAGTGAGTGAAATAACTTTATTGATATCCAGAGAAGACGCAGGGGACACCCCGCGCCACCCGGCTAGTACCACGTAGCAACCGGCAAGCCACCACCGGTGCGGGAAATTATTAATGACAAAGCCCGAACGCTTAGGCAAGAAATACGAACATTAGTAAATGAAATGGCAATCACTCTTTGACAGGAATTACACCAGTTAAAACACGAGTTTCAACAAGATAGAGAGCACCTGAGCAACGAAATGCAACGGGACAGACAGGAACTCTAGGAGAGTTTCACGCAAGATAGGCATGAAATAAAGAAAAAAATCAAAACCACCCTGCAACATATGTTCATTGAGCTAACCCAAGAGTTTAGACAACAATATCGCGACGAAGTTACTCAGACGGTCGTCCACAACGCCGCCCCCAACCGCACCCGCGTTCGTCCGCTCGAGGCAAGAGAAGATATCCGGGCACATCCATACGCACGCCCTTCATCTCAGGCCAGTTTACAATAAAACATGGCTTGACAACAAAATGTAGCGCAAACACAACCCATCAAAGTTTGGCAATGGAACTGCCGCAGTTTCCGCCGGAAACGAGGAAATCTAATGCAGTTCATACACGGACAGACACACACACCAGACATATTGGCACTACAAGAAACATATATTGAACCTAAACTGACTGAATACAATACTTTTGCGTACAAAGAATACCACAATGGTCCAATTAAAACCGCAAGTGTCAAAGAGGTTAACCGCAATCGACCACACCCTTAGCTCCGAACGCATACCGAAAGTACTCATCGAAATCATTCCCGTAGACAGGAAAGAGCCTAGCTTCTTTGTGCTCAACATCTATAGTGCCCCTAAAGAGCGGGCAGACTGTTTCTATGGGCTCTTCAAACACGCACTAAAAGAAGCAAAGCTACGGTTACTTATTGTAGTAGATTTCAACGCAGCACACCCAACGTGGGGTGTGCTAATCCAAAGGGTCGACGGCTAGCACTGACGATTGCACAACTAGGCTTGACCATACTTACAGACACAGCCCACCCAACGAGAATAGGCAACAGTGTCAGTGGAGACAGCTACCCCGACTTTACGCTGATCAAAGACATCAGGTACCCCCTGGTACACAACCTCTATGAGACCCTCGGCAGTGACCACAATATAATAGAAATGCATCTAATAACACCGTGAAGAAAAATCAAAGAACGTAAAATACGATTGACGGATTGGGACAAGTTCCGACAGTGGCGCAAGCAAGAAAGCACCAACGAAACCTACGAAGGCAGCTTGAAACCAGAAACTTCCGTGCGACAACGAAAATCATCGACACGTCACTAGAACAGCCCGATGTCAACAGGCACCTATTACCCCTTTGGGAGGCTCACCATTGCCTGCAAAAAGGTGGAAAAAGCAAAAACACAATCGCAAGCTCAGGCAGCAGATATCCGCCTTAACATCCCAGGCGGAAAGTTACACAACCGAACTAACCTAACCTAACCTAACCTATGCAATCGAATGCAGGGTACCTTGGGCACCGCCAAAAACGTGGGTACTGCTTAGAAATCTCATCTACCCCAATCAAACCAAAGCAGCGAGCAGCAAAACCCTTAAAAAATCTTGAGACAGACACCTGGGACTGATGCGGCCATAATACAACAGCTAAAAGACGCTTACATAGGTACAGGCCCCAAAACAACTTACATAGATTATCCGTATGCGGAGTCTTCGGAATTAGACAAAGACATCACACACTACATGAAGTTAGAGCGGCACTGCATCGAATAGTAGGCAACACCGCCCCGGCAGCAGACGGAATACAGTACCAGCTTTTAAAAACCTCGACGACAGATCGATAAAAGAAATTACAGATTATTTTCAGTACCACTGGCTAGAGGGCACGCTGCCGCGAGCATGGCGGCACGCCGATATTACAATGGTGCCAAAACCAGGCAAGTAGCCCTCTCTAAACCAACTGAGACCCATCTCGCTCACATCATGCACAGGAAAGTCATTTGAAAACGTTGTCCTGGCAAGGCTTCAGCCGTACCTAGGAGAGCAAGCCTTATTGCCGCACACAATGTTCGGTTTTCGACCGGGGCTATCCACTCAAGACGTACTACTGCAAATTAAGGAAGAGATAATGGACCATATCAGTACTCAACAAAGCACAGCCATCCATGGGTTAGACCTGAAAGGCGCATTTAATAACGTAGCTCACGACCTCATATTCACCAATCTAGCGGCAACAAAGTGTGGCCGACGACTATACAATTACGTCGAGGCGTTTCTTATAGATCGCACTGCGACTATAGGTATAGGAAATATACGTTCGAACTCCATCCCTCTTGCGGGAAAAGGCACGCCACCAGGGTCAGTACTTTTCCCCGTGCTATTTAACATAGCTATGAGCAGACTACGTGCACTACTAGATGCCATACCGGGAATTAGGCATGCGCTTTCTGCTGATGATATCACCATCTGGGCCACCAGTGGCTCAGATGGTGAAATACAGGACGCACTACAAGCAGCAGCCGATGCCACCCAGAAATATGCACGATCATAGGGACTTACGTGCGCAGCTCAAAAGTCGGAACTGCTTATAGTAAAAAAACTCCAAAGGAAACAACACTTATCGCCTGACATCACGGTGACTATCGAGGGTGAACCTGTAAATAAGGTTAACAAATTACGCTTACTAGGACTCCACGTTCAAGCCAATGCGAAAGCGACATATACCCTGACGCTACTGAAGAAACAGATTAATCAGGTAGTGCACATGATCCGGCGGGTCACATACCGCTGCCACGGCCCAAAGGAATCCAACGTCATGTGCATAATACACGCTTTAATCGTAAGCCGCATTACCTATCACGCACCTTACCACCGACTCACCTAAAACTAAACAAACCAACTAGACACACTCATACGAAGAGCGGTGAAAACGTCGACAGGCCTTCCTATCTACACCTCAACAGGCAGACTATTACAGCTTGGTTTGCCTAACACCATGGCCGAATTAATCGAAGGCCAGGAAGCCGGTCAGTTCGAACGACTGAAACGTACATCGACAGGAAGGCACGTACTCCACAATTACGTTACCCAACATCAGAGTTTGCCCCACGAGAGCCCCTGTCAGTCGCCCCAAACATCAAAGAAAACATTACAGCGGCCCCGATACCTCGGAATATGCACCCGAACACCCTAAAGGCAGGCGCGCTGCACGTGCAATGACACTGCACCTAGCATATGGCAACGACCTCGACACCTTCCATACAGACGCCGCGTGCTACCCCGACGTTACAGCCAACGTGGTAGCGGTGGCCGACTGGAGGGGCGAAGCACTATGATCAGCCACAATACGCACTAACAACTGCACGGAAGCGGAAGAATGTGCCATAGCCCTCGCCATCAGCGCTCAACCCCCAGATAAGATCATACATATTCTTACAGATTCCCAGCAAGCATGTCGAAACTGCACACAAGGACGGATTTCACCGATCGCTCATAAAATTCTACATAAGAAGCAAAATATTCCACTAATTCACCTAGTCTGGACACCTGGGCATGCACCTCTCCCTGGCAATGAGCGCGTTCATGCGACCGCCTGAGGCGTAACCCTCCAGGCACCGGTAGAAGACAAATCCAACCCAGACAAGGTGGAAATGATACCGCTTACATACACGCATATACTACAACACCACAGACTATCCCGTAGAACATTCCTACCCCCACACGTCAAGCTAAACCATGCAGATGCATCCGCTTGGCGCCAGCTCCAAACTAATACGTTCCCCAGCCTTGCTCTCTGCCACACTTTTTGCCCTAGGCAGCCGACAAATGTCCTTTCTGTGGTGGTCACCCAAACCTCTACCATTCTACGTGGGAATGCTCCAAGCCATCCGGCTTACCTAGAATACCCAACCCCTCACCAACCCAGTGGGAAGCCGCTCTTTCCAGCACAGCCTTCGACGACCAGTGGTACCTGATCGACCGGGCCAGCCGGATAGCCACTCGCTAACCACTCGCTTTAAGGTTGTTTTACAGTAAGTACCGGCGGCATTACTCATCCTCAGAACTCAAAAAAATTGCCAATCTACCCTCTCTAGAATCTAGAACTTCCCTCGAAAGACTAAAATTTCTCTTTCTTGTCATTCACGATCTCGTTAGCATAAATAAAAACGAATATTTCATCATCCAACCAGACACCTATTTTAGTCACAGACGCAGTATGTACATTCTCTCTCCCTCTGTCTTTATTTATTCTTTTAAATTTAGTTTTTTCCCTTGGGCTATCAATGAATGGAACGGGCTACCAGAAACTATAGTGAAATCTCATCAATAGGTGAATTTGAGGAAAACGTTAAGTCTATATATTTTACATAATTTGTCCCCTGTGACCTTAATTTTTTCTTGAGTATACCTCTATAGTGGTTTTCCGGAAAGTGTTCATCCGTTAGAATATTTGCTAAACTATGAAGACAGTAATACAAGTGCAATGTTCCAATCCATACCGCATGTTACTTTTGCCAAGTAACATGATCATGTTCCCCTACCTGCCAAGAAATGTACCACTTTGTATGTTCTTTATGTACTTTCCACTCCTGCAATGGCCCATTGTGGGTTGACAGTATTATTACATAAATAATAGCAGCAGCAAATGACGCCCTGGACTGAGGGCTCCACCCTCTGGGTCTTCGTTAAAAAACATCAAATGAAGTTTTCTACTACAACTACTACTACGTCGATGGTCTTTCTCAGATTGTTGCCATTTGTGTAAGCTTGAAAGCGAGCTTGACACGTGTCTTTAAGTAGAAAGAAAGTATATTTTCAATTATTGGATTCGGAATTATTCCCCCTGTACTGAAGTATCATGCTCTAACGATTAGGCTACAGACACATGCCAAAGGACGAATAAATAAAGCCTTCACGAATTTTCCTCGTGCAAGCCAGCCCTTTCAGACGCTCGGCGTATCGAATAGGAACAATTTCCTTTAACAAAATGGTTGATCCTTCTTTTTGAGCACTCGTCGTAACACGAAAGTAAAAGGTCAATTTTAAGAAGCAGGGGCAGTTTTATTGCACATTCAAAATACGAATACATGATTGTTCACAGTCCTTAATTCATTACAGTTTCGGTCGAAGTGTGAAGCAATGAGGCGATAGGAAGCACGTGAGCCCTGCGCTGCTGCGCAGCGTAAGCAACACTCCAGAGGATACCAGGCGTTATAGGCATATCTGATGCGACTGTGACTGCGTATTTAGTGAAAGTGTGTCATCAGTGCTCCACCCACGTGCATTTATGCACATGTTCAAAAGTGGTAAGATCTGCGAAAAGGGAATGAGCTGTTGCGGTTCCACCGAGTGATTATGGTTGTCGGGGATGAACCAGGAAGGCACCAGGAAGAGCGTCGCCCACAGACGCCGACATTGTTGAAACACAAAGGCACTTCCAACCACTACCTTATTACTACCGCTATAGTTACCCTGACTGCCGGTCTTGTTTTCAACGGAATTACTCGTTGATAAAGCAAATGATACCTAAACCTCCTGATTGCATCAAATATACGTCATCAATACAATTCCTTAATAAAGAAAACATGTCTTTTCTTTCTATAGTACACACTTTCTTAAGCATTAGGTAGACACAAAACAGAATAATATTACCACAGGGAATGCCAGGAAATTTGTGTGGTGATGACTATGAGACGTAGGTACATGGCAAAGAATTTTCTTTGAGCTCGGCAGAGAATGCTTTCTTGGTAAAGAGTGATGTATATATAACCGTCATGATGGAATCTGAGAAGCGAAGCTTTTCTGAGGCGGTGAAGTGAATGCCACGAGATTATATTCTACACAGCAATTACCTGCCTCCCAGTGAATACGGCGGGGAGTGGAGACCCCCACCACTGTTCTCGCCATTGGCCTCTTTTCCTATGGCACTGTATCCAGAGTCGGCGCCGTACCGACTATAGCAGGCGAATCTTGGATAGTGCAACAGTAAACTGCACTTGGGTGACAGACTGACCAGTCAGATGCACCACACCACGAACCATAGAAAATTAGACAGGAAAGGTTTGGTTTGTTGAAGGAACTGTGTTCTTTGTTAGGTGTATTTGGTGCGATGAGGGTATTTAGGTGTAATATGGTTTATCACTGCGTAATTTCGTAGAACACAAGGCCAGCAGCCACAATACCCTTAAGAATATTAAAAATGACAGTGCTGTCAGCATGTTAACTTTTCGGCAAGGAATGGGGGGGAGAAGCGTTGGTAGGGAAAGACCTGGAGCATTTGGAAAGAAACTTGCGCTTTAAAAGTCAGAACGCGGACGGTCTATCTGACGGTGAAAACATAAGTCACGGGTTGCGTGCGTTCCTGAAATTATCTGCTCGTCGTGTGGCACTGTGACACGTTTCTACAAGGTCCAGCATGCCATGTTGATTTATTCAAGACGTGTTAATGTTGAACAGTAGTTCCACTTTCTCTGTAAGGCCGTTTATATTGGCTAAAGGTTACGCTCCGTATTGAACTCTGCAGTACGTCTATTGAATTATTGCTCCATCTTGCCTTTCTGGGTCACGAAAAGTTCGCGGACACTTATTCCTACAGTGATTGACATTTACAGCCGTTTGTGTGGTCGGTTACAGCGTGTTGCATAGGAACTTTCACCCATCGAGGAGGCTGCAGAATAGATAATTTTACCTTTAGATATTGAATATGATTCGGTATTTCAACGTCAATATTCTGGAATCTTTCTTTCCTACTCAAATATTTCGCTATTCGAACACCCCTTGTTTGAAGAATTACACGTGCCGAAAGCAGGACGTTTATGAAAACATCAGTGTAATTAATGCTCTTTCCGCCCGTTGTAAGTGTTCATCTTGCTCTGTTTCATAAAATGTGCAACCGCAAACATTTCCTTTTTGCGCGCCAGCCTCATGTCATCCCCACAACGGCTCATCTCAGATATCTGCGCATCCCAAGTTTGAATTTTCCATTGTCGTACTATTCCCGACGACAGCTTTCTGTGGCAGCACAGCAAAAGATATGCGAACCCGCTCGCACGAGCGGAGCTTCTTCTCTTGTGTGACTACGCCAAGTAGCGCCGACATTTTCCTGCTTCTGTATGCTTTACACCACCAGGAAAACCAAACGTGTACACCAGAAAGCCCGACCACAGTGTACAGCAATAAACGGAAATCCTTTTCCTCATCAAGTTTTAAAGCTTTTAGAGCTGTTAAAGCTTTTCGTTTCCCCACGTAGTGTTCCCAAGAACTCACCATGGGATGACGTCAGTGCGTATAGCTGTGCCTCGCTTTGCCTAGGTCCTCCGCCACCGCGCATGCGATGACGTCACTGCTCACAGTTGCGCCTCGCTTAACCTTACGATAGCCAATTGGTAGCCAATCAATAGCTAATCGAGAATCGATGAATAATCAATAAATTCCTAAAATGCGGGGGATGGCATTGTAGTGCTCAGCCTAGCCCGAATACATGGTCAATACTTTGCGATAGCCCATCGAAAACCCATCAATAGTTAATCGATAATCGATCAATAACCAATAAATTCCGGAAAATGCTGAGAATGACTTGGTAGTGCTCAGCCTAGCCCAAATACGTGGACAATACCTTGCGATAGCCAATCAATAGCTAATCGATGATCGATCACTAATGAATAAATTCTGGAAAAGCATAACTCGTAAGGCCAGGACCAGCTAGGTGGCGATCAGCTCTGCTGTTTTTTAGCCTTGAGCCATTAATGCAAGCTACGCAAATTTTTTATTTGTTATTAAATAAATCCAGAGCAAGAAAATAAAATAATGAATGCGGTTTACTTTAAGGTACCTAGCTTCCAGTTGCTCACATTCATGGACTCCATAAGGGTGCGCAGTTAAAGAACTGTTGGCTCTCTCGTAATCGAGATAGATGTGAGCATGAAATCGCTGGCAAAGCACATTGGTAGGAGATACTAGCCGCAATCTTAAAATGGGTGCAGTGCAACGACACCACACAACCATCCGCGTTGCGCCGGACGCGGTTGGTCTTTTTACGCAGCGTGGCACCATCTCTCGAAGGAGGCGGCGCAACCTGCGCCGCGGAACCACGGTGTAAGAATCCAGAGCCCTTCCCCTGTTGAGGAAATGGGGGTAAGCAAAGATCGTGGCAAGACGACGCTGTAACATGTCTTCTGCTTGGTTTGCCCTAAACTCAGGGTCGGCAACTTTTCGCTGACGTTTGGCCTCAACATCGCGCTTCTGCAACTCGGGGTCCGCGGCTCTTTGATGACGTTTCGCTTGGGTTTCGGAAGCCCTCACGCTAGAATCGGCACGTCGACGACGAGCCCTTTTCCGAGTGAGTTCGTGGTACTATTGCTCAAACATAGCCTGCTCCTCGGTGGAACGCACCACGCGAAGGCTTTCCATCCGGACACTGAAACTGATCTGAGGCAAGGAATACCTGGCTGCGCACGTGCCAACCCCCTTTCCTCACCTTTCCCTTCACGCAACAACCAAACGACCCTGATTGGTCGCGTGCGTGATGTGATCCGGGGCTGGTGCAGCTTTCCCACACCTGCTCTTTCTTTCTTCCTTTCTTTCTTTTCTTCCTTCTTTCTTTATTATTGCGATAGCAATTATATAGACACTCCAATCGCATTTCTGCCGTCGTACGTTGTCGCCGTGAGGTTCGTATAAAGTCCAACGGTGGTAAGATCATTGCCGCGCGTCGAGCGCTGTGTGTGCGAGTGAAAGCGTACGAGGGTGAGCCGGCAATTGCGGCTTTATGTAGCGCATGCGAGGGAGGAAGGCAGGCTAGAAGCGCACGTTCTTCCTTCAGGTGCGAGGCACGGGGGCGAGGAGAGGGAGAGGGTTTCGTTTTGTTTCGTCGCCTGCTGCTGGCAGCGCGGTCGTGCAGTCACCGTATCTTGAAAGCAATGTGGGATGTGGGCGCAGTGTGTGGCTGTGCGAGCCTCATCTTCAAAGGGATCTGCGATGGGGACAGCGACGACGACCAACGCGGGAGTGCTTGGCACGAGCGCATTCCGAGCGCGAGCCGCCTGCTTAATGTGACCTGTTTTGCTTACGCCAACTACACGAAAATCCTTGGCTGGTAGAGGTATACAGCTTGGCTGTAAAAGAATAAAAACAGAACACGCATAGAGATACATAAGGCTCTTTTGAAAATGCATCGAAAGCTTATACTAAAAATTTTGACGTTTTACGTGCCAAAACCACGATCTGATTATGAGGCACGCCGTCATACGGGAATCTGGAATAATTTGAACCATCTGGAGTTTTTTTATGTACACCCTAACCTTAGCACACGGGTGTTTTCGTATTTCGCCCCCATCGAAATGTGGCAACCGTGGCTAGGATTTGATCCCGCAACCTCGTGCTTAGCAGCCTAACACCATACCAGCTAAGGAACCACGGCGGGTAAGCTTATAGTAGGGGTGGGCCAACTGAAAGGCGGTGGTGGTTCAACTTGAAATTTGGGGGTGGGCAGATGTAAATTTAAAGGTGGGCCCACTTAAATTTCGGGATGGGCCAACTTCAAATTTGCAACTGGGCCGATTTGAAATTTGGGGTTTGGCCAACCACAATTTGGGAGTGGGTGAACTTGAAATTTGCACCTGGGTCAACTTTAAATGTGGGGTAGGCCAACTATTTAGGAGGTGGGCAACGTAAATTTGGAGGTGGACCAACTTAAAACTTTGGAATCAGCCAACACAACTTTAGGGGTGGGCCAACAAGAAATGCGGGAGGGGGCCAAAATATATTTCGGGATTGCAAACTTGAAATCAGGGGGTAGGCCAACCTAAATTTTGAGGTGGGCTAATTTGAAATGCAGGGTCGGCCAACTAGAAATTCAGGTGTGGGCTAAGATGAAATGTGAGGTGGACCCACTTAAATTTGAGGGTGGGTCAACCTAAATGTGGCGGTTGACCAACTGAAATTTGGAAGTGGGTCAACTGAAATTTGGGAAATGCTACCTTAAAATTTGGCAATGGGCCAACTTAACATTTGGATTGAGCCTACTGGTATTTCAGTGTATGCTTATGCGTACTTTAAGACAATGTGCTGGAGTTCCTGCATTTCTTTTATTTCTACCCAGTTGCTTTTGTGATACTATTTGTCTTCGGGATACAACAAAAAATGAACATATTTCGCTAGATGAAAGATATTATCTGAGTTTATTGCTCATTTCTTGAATTTGCTTGTGGCTTCTTTGTCCTTGTTAGCTGCCTACTAACGAGAAGTTAGTTGTAGGGATTTTTTGTTACATTCGCGTTGATGCGAGAGGCACTATGAAGGTCGATTCGCTTGTTGCTGCTGCACCCTTCCTCACTCCAGTGTTTTCCAGCGGGTGTCCTCGGTCATCAAGTGAGATATTGGTCCATGTTTTATTGTGCGTGCGTGACACCATGCTTGTTCATTTAGTTAGTAAGCCCATGTGTATACAGCGTATACAGCTATTTTCCTGAGTGTATCCGTCAAACTGAGTGCATCCGTATCAAATTCGATTTTTTTTCTGTATTTTAGAGACATGAGCAGTATGATATAAAGAACTGCACATTGCTTTGCGCAGAAGAAATTCAAAATGCACAAAGAATTTACATTCAAACGGCTCCCGACTTCATAAAATGTGGCGTCTCGACTCAAGGAAAGACAATGGTGAGATTTTTCGGTTCATTTAGTCAACGTGATCTGCTCGTTCGTTTGGCTGAAAGCACCAAGATCCTCAGATGTTTACAATGCTAGGGGAGTTTCTTTGAATATAGAAAATTTGGGCACTCATGTTACAAGTATTCAAGCTCTTAGACTAGGAAGGCTTAGGAGTGAGGATCAACGGCGAATATCTCAGCAACCTTCGGTTTGCAGATGACATTGTCCTATTCAGCAACAATGGAGACGAATTACAACAAATGATTGAGGACCTTAATCGAGAAAGTAAGAATTGGGTTGAAGATGAATATGCAGAAGACAAAGATAATGTTCAATAGCCTGGCAAGGGAACAAGAATTTAGAATCGCCAGTCAGCCTCTAGAGTCTGTAAAAGAGCACGTGTATCTGGGTCAATTACTCACAGGGGCCCCTGATCATGAGAAAGAAATTCACAGAAGAATAAAATTGGGTCAGAGTGCATACGGCAGGCATTGCCAAATCCTGTTTGGTAGCTTACCACTGTCGTTGAAAAGCAAAGTATACAATCATTGCATTCTACCGGTGCTAACATATGGGGCAGAAACTTGGAGGTTAACAAAGAAGCTCGAGAACAAGTTAAGGATGGCACAAAGAGCGATGGACCGAAATATCTTAGGAGTAACGTTAAGAGGCAGGAAGAGAGCGGTGTGGATCAGAGAACAAACGGGGATAGCTGATATTCTAGTTGACATTAGGTTTAAGAAATGGAGCTGGGCAGGCCATGTAATGCGTAGGATGAATAACCGGTGGACCATTAGGGTTACAGAATGGATACCAAGACAAGGAAAGCGCAGTCGAGGATGGCAGAAAACCAGGTGAGATGATAAAGTTAGGAAATTTGCAGGCGCAAGTTGGAATACGCTAGCGCAAGACAGGGGTACTTGGAGATCGCAGGGAGAGGCCTTCATCCTACAGTGGACATAAATATAGGCTGATGAGGATGATGATGAATATTGGCCTTGGAATACTTCTTTGGGATACACCTGATGTTACTGCTGATCATCTGAACCTTCACTGAATATTACGGCACTTTGGTGGTGTTTTCAAGATAGCTATTGAGTATAACTAAAGGCACCCCTGAATCCAAATGTTTCAACTTTCGTTTAAAAGGAGTCATAATTTATCCGGTTCAATGCATTTACAAAATCTAAGAATATTTCACGTAATTGTAATTTAAGTTTATTGGTATCTACGAGGATTTCTTTCTTTGTTAACGGCGCTAGCTTTCTTGAGAGCCTTTTACGGAAGCCGAACAGATTTTTTGTATTGTTTGTATTGTATGTATTGTTTTCACAAAAGTAACTGATATGGTCATTATTATATTTTTCGAGTCCTTTATTGAAAACAGAAAGAATTATTATATGCACTTAGTTCGTTAAATTATTTCTATCTCCACACTTAAAAAGAACACCAACCTTTGCTAGTTGCATTCGTCGGGGCAATGTGACCTGAACAAACGTTTCGTTGTATATATGACTGAGAATAGGGAAGGAATATCTAATACGTATTTAACTGATTGTACTCGCAAGTCGCCGATGTCGCAGATTCTTCTGTTGCGGTAACTAGAGAACGCACGGAACGATCTGCTGGATTGATCGGTATTAAAAAAGTAATTTCTCGGCACCTTGCTGATTTGCATTCCAAAGAACATCTACAGGATCACAGTCGCAAAATACACCAGACCGTGTCTGGTGTTTTTTATTTACGCCAGAGCGGTTTTTCAGACACGGGTCGGGTGTGCTTGTTCTGGTGTGCCTGGTGTGCCCTGTCTGGTGTGTTTGGTGTGCCCGTCCTATCGTTTACGGTGAGCCCAGTCTGGTCTGTGTAGAGTTCCTTCCGTGGTATTCTTTTTGTGTTCGACGTAGTGTGTGTGGTATGCTAGCCTGGTGCTTTCTATATCCTAGTGTGGTGTCTTCTTTGGACCACAGTGCATTTGCGAAATTCCAGCATGTATCAAATATCTATATATTGACAACGCGTGGATCACACTACCCTATTTTATGCTGCAGTATGCACATTTATTATGACAACCAATTGGTTTGCATTTTTTTGTGTACATGCCAAGTTGTGGCAATATGGGAGGAAAAGAGTGGTGCAAATACTCGTTTATTCCGTACATTAAATTAAAATAGACTTTGCTATGAAAATATCAGCATGAAATAACTTAAAATTCCACCATGTATCAAATATCTATATATTGACAATGCGTGGATCACACTACCCTATTTTATGCTGCAGTATGCACATTTATTATGACAACCAATTGGTTTGCATTTTTTTTGTATACATGCCAAGTTTTGGCAATATGGGAGGAAAAGAGTAGTGCAAATACTCGTTTATTCCGTACATTAAATTAAAATAGACTTTGCTATGAAAATATCAGCATGAAATAACTTAAGTGCACAACATTTCCTTGCATGCGCTCTATTGCAATAACAACCAAGTAATTTATCAAGACAAAGTGCTAGTATGAGCTGCTTAGCTTTTAATTTTTGACTAAAAGCCATCTGAGACTGATGCCTCGAAAAACCTTGCAATGAAACTTCTTTTAATTATTTCCTGACATCACTTCTTCACGACATCACTAAAGATTTGTTTCCTTGTGATAAGGTTATCCCATTACCCGTTTTATGTCATTAAGTATTGGTAGCAAAACAAAGTCTGTAACTGAATGATAAATGTAATTAGAAAGAACAGGTATCTCCACTGGCATTAGTGCACGAGCTGCACACAGAATTGTATGGCTTGCGTCAGTTTGAAACTATTTTTAAAGACACTATATAATCAACACATAAGCAGTTTCAGTGAACCCAAGTAGAGTATTTCAGTTTTGTGAAGAGCAGAAAGAGGTACACGTTGTGCCAGCCAAACAGAAGAAGAGATCTCCTAGTATCCGCCTCTGATCTCACTTTGAGCAATCAGTGATAGCCAAAATACAGCTTGTGCTATGAGGCTATGATTACATAAACCATACACGCAGAAGTACATAATAGCATGTTTTATGAGAACCAGAGGAGTAGTACTATACTGACCAGAAGTGACATAAATAGTAACGTTCTGGATCAAAACATTTCGAGTTTATCAACACTGACTGACAAGTAACTGAGAAAGTTGGTGCGAGTTCATGTTTAACCATCGAGCGCGACACAACAAGGGCCAGAAGGGACACCACAGAACAGAAAAGCTATCAACACAATATTTATTTTGATGTAAGGATTTAAAAACCATTTACACTACATCTGCACTTGTACTGAACAAAAGTTGTTTCAAAAAAGAGTGCACAAGCTGCAATACAAATGTACAAAAGCGTGATGAACAGAACTTGCATAAAAGAATAGAGTAAATAAGCACGGATGGATTGCTATTTCATGTCATTTAGACAGTATTCCTCCTTCTCATGCAATTATAATGAGCGCTGGCTGACACATGTTTCCCATTTTTGTGTGGTATTCCTCAGTGATTTTGTTGATCAATTGGTTGCCGTAGGTGAACAAAAAAGATAAAAAATTTAAATCTGGCACGCTGTCATGTCAATGCATCCTCAAGTGGGACGAGCATACTTGTCCTTGAGTGAATTATGGTGCTCTCCTGGGCGCATGTTGAGGCACCAGCCATTCTGCCCCATGTATTTTTGACCAAATATACACATGATCAAAGGAATAGACTACGCTACCCCTGACGAACACTAGACAAATTTGGTGGTATCTTTAACAAAGCAAGCTTCCATTGCCTGGGTGCCTTTCTCAATTCGCTTGTGGACTGCTATGCACACACATTTTCAGCGGAAAATAATTTAGGCAGGATATGCACGACAGTCCACAAGTGAATTGAGAATGGCGAGCAGGCAAGTGAGGTTTGTTTGGCTAAATATACCATCAAATTTCTCAAGTGTGCGTCAGAGGCAGCGTACTGCATTCCTTTCGCATGTCAAATGTACAAAGGACAGACTGGCCTGCAACTAAATACGTTCCAAAGAAATCACAATACTTCACTCAAACGATCAGTATGCTCGTTTGACTTGGCCGTGCATTGCCACGGTAGGGCTTCAGGTCAAGTTAAGATCAGTCATCTGTTTTCCCCCAAGGTGAAAAATTGACAAGAGAAATCAGTGAGGCACACCAAATAAATAAGACATGTATGAGCCAGCCCCCATTATCAATGTATAAAAAAGCCCCTTTCTCGACGACAAGGGACCGATATTAGTCTGTGCGTATTCAAATTTTTACGCAAGTACCGTTTATTGTGATTTTATGCCTTTGTTTTACAACTTACGCCTTCGCTCTGAAACAACTTGTGCACAAATAAACACACATGCAGTGTTTTCCATTTAATTCTTCCATCAAAATAAACAGTCAGATAGTATCAGGAATCTCTTGGCTCCCTTCTGGCCATGTGTAAACATTGTCCTGAAAAGTTACATGAACTGACTTGAAAACTCAAAACGAAACTACAACTTTCAGCTAGTGGACACGGATAGCAATCGTGGGTGCAAGCTAGCTTCGACACTGCAGCAATACTTCAGCTGTCACACGGCTACACAGTGCTTAAAACACCACAGAAGAAAGTGCAAGTGCACAACAACAAAATTAAGCAGGCGCATTAACCATAAATTTGACTTCAACTGTCACAACATAGGCTGGTGCAAAGGCAACCAAAGTAATAGATATAATTATTGACAGCTGTAGAATTACGGCTTACTGGTTGATTGTCACTATTAAAATTACACCAGTGCGAAGCAGAATGTTCTGTGTGGCGCTGTTGAAATGACAATCATTTGATAAGCAACACTGCAATAACCAGCAACGCCATAGCAAGAGCAAGCAGACGATTTAGCGCTATGTGCGAAATTGCGTGCTTCATTAGTGATAGAGGATCAGTACACTGAACTATCTACCAGCTATCTATATATCTCTGCTGCATTGAAGTAAAGTGAAAAATAATGTAACTTGCCACAGACTCACAACTGCTACAATGCATACTTGCAAGAATAAGAAAAGCTTGCGAAGGATTAAAGAAAGGGCGAGAAAAAAAGAAAGCTTACCAGAAAACACCTCACTACTGTAATAACTGCAGCACAGTGAATACTGGCTTTCATATATTATTGCGAGAAATTCAAGCTTATCAAATATATTTGCCAGTGGCAGTTATTTTGGGAATAAGACACAAATAATTGTGAATATCAATGTTAATGGTAAGCATGCTGCATGCTTAGACCTGTGACATATTTGGCCCACTACACTTTGAATTCTTACATGCGCGGAAACTGCACGAGCGTGTTGCATAAAACAGAAAAAATGCGGAAATAAAAACTAAAGCATGGGAAACTATTTCAAACCAATAAAATCAAAGTAAAAAGTGATAAATATACTGTGTACTAAGCAAAAATAAAATGTAACTTGCAGCCAAGTGATAGTTTTATGTAGAACACGATAATGTGTGCATAACATCTACAAACACAATTAAGCACCAAGTAGAATAAAAATTAAGCCTATTTATTCAGCTGTGTTAAGTATTATGTCGATAAATTTATTCACAAATGATACCGAGATCCTACTTTTTGGAACAGATACACTTCATACATACCTGATCCGACCATCCAGATTACACACAATGCTGCTGCAGCCATAGACAGGGGATCCCTGCCTTTTGGGGGCTTATCCGTGATGTGGACACTGTTGCGGGTCACGGCCTCGCCACTACAAATTAAGTTCTTGGTTAACTTTGTGTTTGGCACATTAAAGCTGTCACATTGTGAGCACATGCAAGAAGCAGCTAAACAATCACCACAACAACCTTTGAACTAGTGCTGGGTTGAAACAGGTCACAAGATCAACGTCACTGATGAATGTCATGATAATAGAAACTGCTTAATTACAGCAAAATGGGGAACCCTTGAACACGCATCAGTAGCAGCACATTTCAAAGAAATCTTTGCTACATCTCTTGTTTTGATGACTTAGTTTAACAACTTTCCCTTGTCCTGTTTAGTTACGTCACAGTTTTATACACCTTGTCTTAACAAGTAAGCTGCACTAGTCGCCAGCTGTGATTGCTTATATTTTCCCCCCTAAAGCTGCTCGCAAACCCAAAACCTCGTAAGGAGAGTTTATTTACAACGCCGAACCATTTATAAGAGAGGAAACATCATTGCAGTAAGAATTGGGGAAGAGGCAGATCAGTCGTTATTATGCAAATCACCAGAAAAATGGGAGGTCACGCACAGGCGCACATGATGAGCACGATTTTTTCCGAACGTAATCTTTGTCCTCGAAAAAAAGAAAAAAAAACGCTTATGAAGATTTTGAATTTCGCATTGACGCAATAAATTTGCGCAACTAAATTCTGACAACGACGGCTCAGCAAGCATCAGCACAGGTGTCACTGTTGTTCTATTTCCTGCGTTCGCAAGCCATTCTATGCACACACGGGAAGCACGCACAACACGCTGTCAGCTGTCACGAAGCCGGACGAAGCCCCTTGCTAGTATCTATGCCGTCACTTCGTTTTAAATAACTTCCTGGTGTCGTCTACATCAACTAGAGCCTCAGAAATAGTTGACACATTCTCCGAGATACGCATGGGCAATGTGCGGTGTTTCAGTGCGCGTTGTACCTGTGTTAGATGGAAAGCATAATCGACGAGGGTTCTTCGCTTGTGTGGCGCAGGCTACTCCCATGTCGTCCGTATCTTGCTTTCGTGTCGGTGCGTTTAATGTGCGTGGGTTGCGCTTCTGGTGTCCGTGTATTCTGTGTTTATCGTGCGACCCACGAAGATTCCTCGAAAAAACCACATGCCGCTGTAGCATGCGTGTGTCCTATGTGGTGTGTGCCAGAAATGTGCGACGGTGGACGATGTGTTTGCAGCCAAGTGCTGCTGTGCAGTCCAGTGAATAGACGCTGCCGCTTACGCGCAGTTTTCTTTAGTGTTTCTTCATAATCTTTGTGATTTGTCTGCGTCTGTGATATAATCCACAATGCGTTTCCATGACGTTACATTGCGATTGTGTAATTTTGTGTCTTGTTAGCCTTCTTCAATGGGCATCCTTTTAAAAATACTCTTGCTCGACAGTAAAAAATGTCTGCAATGAGGTTGAACTAATCCGGCTATTTATTCCTTGAATAATGGCGTGAGTGGTAGTTTTACGAGAACTTAGCACTCCAGCTCGGCACATCAAGCTATAAAGCAAAATATCTAAACTTGTCGCAGTACCGGAATCTTATTATGGTGTGTCAACATCTGGGCTTGCACCATGTTAAATGCAAATGTAACTGTCTACTCATCTCAAGTGTATTTCATTTCTCTATATCATTTGTTACAAGTACAAAATTTTCATAGGTGCACTGCTGTCTTAACGAGTTAAAAAGACACTTTGAGATATTATTCAACAGTATGCGTTGCAATGTATCGACATGAATGCAGAAGTGTAATATGTTGTGCCATGCATAGTTAGTGCGTACACGTATGTATATGAGAACACAAAATCTGATTCCTACATCGCCTGTAGTTTGTAAAACACGAAGCAAAAAAACTATTAAAAAATTATTTCAGCCGGCCCCGAAAGAATATGTTTCCACATAATTTTGTTAAATTGGTAATAAGCTTTGCCACCAAATTATTGTGTATGAGAGATGTTTGCATGCATTTCTCTGGGCAATGGTACAGAATATATGAGAAGCAACCTGCTCACTTGAAAATAAGCTCCTGTGTCACACTACTGCTAAAATGACAGATTTACTGATCAAACATGTTTGTGGTTGTTTGAGTTGCGCATTTGCGAAGCACAGTGGTTGTGTTATCAGCCCTTTCTTCCCTTCAATTTGCGGAATTCTTATCTAGTTCTCAGATAATGTTTAGTATAATATCACGTAAATAAAAGCAAGTATTATGAAGCACAAATGTTAGGTACGAGTACTGGCTTTCAGCACAGCACTCAAAATTGATTTTATGGAAGCTAGAATGAGAAACTTTCATTCATAATAACCGCTTTGTTTCATGCCTTTCTATGAAGTGTAGGAATGGTACATATTAGCCCTTACACTGACATATTTTGAAACTATTTGTTTTACAAAGCTTCATATCAGCCAACCACGTGGAAGCGAGACACTAGATACAGGATAAAACAAGCGTAATATAAACCGAGTTGCTTGTCTGCCATTATTTAACTATTTTCCATGGGACTTGTCCTTGTGCCAAGGAAAACATTAACCATGGAAGTTACCACTGTTGTCGTAAAAGTTGAATTGTAGGGGATTTAAGCAGTAATACTTAATTGTAAATTGACAAACCCTAGAATATATACATATATATATATTTATATGTACAATGTATCATCATTTTATTAACCAGCATTGTCGTCTATCCCTCAGTTTTGCAAGCAAGTGCATAACTTTGTGCTCATTGAAACTTTTGTGTTAATGTAGACAAGGTCATAATTCAGGTCATGTTTTCAGTCATAAGTTAAAGGCACAGCTCTCATGCAATGGTTTCTATTGTAATGGTTCCCATCTTTTAAATCTTCAGCTGGCCACTCTCCCTTCCTGCCGCCACGTTGAATCTTTGAAGCTTTTCCATGCTATGATTACGTCTTGACAATTTCCTTTACTCAGCAGCTTCACCATAACCGTTAGACCTATGTCCACTTAACACCATTCTGACTGAGTATGTCTCCTCATCACCGCACCGAGACATTTAAATAGCATTTTTTCCAGACTATAGAACTTTACCCGGCCTTGTTCGCTCTTTGTCACCTGCTGAATTCCTCTTTTGTATTTTAACCACTGATCTTGCATTGCAGCTTGTTTTGTTTTTGTGTTGCCTTTTTTTGTCCTTTGCTAAATTTGTGCTCTGTAGTCCGCATTCCTGCAATAGCCTTTTGGGGCTACAGTATGTCGAAATAAATAAAAAAAAATTCAGTCTGATGGCTGTGTTAATTTGTAAGCAGCAAATTTCGCATGAAAAAAATTCAAAGCCCTTCCATGTGAAGATGGAAGACCAGCGAATTATAATTATTGGTCTAATAATGCCTAATTATATTTTATTTTATTTTTTAATTTGGTGGTTATGTGAAATAGTTGAAAAGACGCAACCCATAGCTTCGATGCGTCGCCACACGCCATATGCTTTATGTGCGAATGAAAGCGAGTTTAGGCGACTAGATTCACATCACCTTGCACCATCGGCCGCAGCACGTTGGGCCGCTCCGCGTTCGGCTTCTCGTCGCTTTCGAATCCATTCACGCTGTCTCTTTGGGTCCCACGTGTGACAAGGGTAGTTCAAGGGCGCGTTAAGGTCTCCGAGCCCACAGGGGTATGTGCCATTGAGCTTGGACCCTTTCTGCACTATCACCAGGGTCGGCCCACATGACAGGAGTATGTGCCATTGAGCTTGGACCCTTTCTGCACTATCACCAGGGTCGGCCCACTTGTGTTATGTCAAAATGTTGGACACATTTTTTCTAGATCCTAGCCATAGACAGCTTCACTGTAAAAAAAAACAATGGTACAAAAAGCATCGAGGACCTTTATAAACCAAGGCACTAGTCTAGTGTGCAAAAGCTAAGTTTACACCACACCACACTGGCATACATGACCAACAGTGCCACACCACAGTGATGTGCACACCAAGTACCACTAGGCTACTGTGATTTGCACACCAGCTAGCAATCAACCATCCTGGTGTGCACACCAGAACACCAGGCCACTCTTGCGGGCACATCACAAGACAGACCGCGCTGGTGTTTACAATAGAAAACGCCAGAACCCACCAAACTGGTCTGGTGTATTTTTCAACTGGGATAACCGTTAACTTCGGAGACAAAGAAACAGTTGAAGCTCTCACCTACCAAATTTTTCGTATGTTGCTACGCTAGTTATAGTTATTTCCGGAGCGCGACGTGACCACACATACCCATGATCAAGTATAACATTGTTTTGTCAGACTGCGTTTTAAATGTTCGCTATTAAAGAGAATATGAACATAATTTCATTTCGACTCTCTACGGAAGCTCGTTACCTTATTGCTCGCGGGATCGAATCCCGGCCACGGCGGCCGCATTTCGATGGGGGCGAAATGCGAAAACACCCGTGTACTAAGACTTAGGTACACGTTAAAGAATCCTAGGCGGTCCAAATTATTCCGGACTCCCCCACCACGGCGTGCCTCAATCACATCGTGGTATTGGCAAAAAAAAAACACAATATTTTTCGTTACCTTATAGCGAAATTTTCTGCACTCACTCAAGTAATTAAGATCACGAGTTTGAAGAAAGCGTTCATAGGGCATCTTTTCCTCTGCCGCACGGCCGGGTGTGTGCAGTCCCTCTGCATCCTGTAGTGCAGGTCACATGTTCTACTGCAGGTTCTATGGCTAACCGCCAGAAGGCTAATCTCTCGATGCGCACCGTCTTCCCGTGCGCCCAGTGTTACAGTTCCCGTCAAGCGCCCAGTTGTGGAGGTCGGCGCAGTTGAAATTATCAAGGAACCAACACTGCCGAACGATCGCTTTGGGACGAGCAAGCGTTCTTCTCTGCTAGATAGCCTCATCATGCAATCGCTGTGAACACTCATGATTGATTGATGACTGATTTATTTGTGTCTAACCACTTGAAACCAGAGCTCTTTGGCTAGTAAGCGAATGCTCACTGCAAGTTACTGAGAATAAACAATTTCGAGACTTCTTGAATACAATACAATGGTAATGTAATGATTTGCTCTCTCTGTCAGTGCTTAGACAGTGTCCTGTATTTTATCCGCATCAATTCATAGATCTGCGTGGAATGATGCAGGTCTAGATGCAAGGAATTCCATAAAATTCTAACGTGGATATAACCATTCCTTCACTCTAAAATTTCATGATCATATCACTCTAAAATTACAACTTCAGTCGTAATTGAAAGCGGCTATTGATCTTGATCATGGAATAACATTTTCAGGGAATAATTATTAATTACACAACAGCTGCTCAGGGGTACATCGTAGGGTAAAAATTGGTCTTTCACCAGCCGTACTTACACGGTGGTGTTTTTGTGACGATTCATACACTTTGAAAAATACTGTAATTCATCCAGTTTGCGTGAGATCACACAATATTTTAAAGCAAGCCACATTTCTTGGTAAATAATTTTCAGTCCATAAATTGTTTATTTATCTGTATCGCACATTTTTCATCTGCAGGTTTGCATTGCCAAGAGGTGCACTGTAGTACCAAAAATGCTGCATACATTCCAGAAGACGCTAAAACGGTCACTGAAAGCAGGCCTATAAGTTTTTTCTCATATACGGCTACATATGCTGGATTTTCATAATTATATATGATACAAGTAATTTCACCAAGGGCAATAATCGTGGCACAGAATAAATAAAAAAACTTTATGGAAAAGACACAAAAACGATGACAACGATTTAAAAGTGAAAACAAACAATAACAGAGGTTTTTTTATAACTAATTAAGAAGGCTCGGCTCTCACAAGACAGCCAGTTTCCTAGTAGCGATCCTTGCATTCTTATGGGACTCTTGTTTGGCTGCTCGGTTGACACCATGTGTGCTTACAAACGGCTGTAGGGTCTTAAATGGCATGACGCTTCCTACAAAAACAATTTTATAAACCTGGACAGAGAAAAGATCTACTTGTATTTGGTCGCTCAGTGTCAAGAAGCCATCGTTCTTAGGACACAACCACGGCTTAGTTAATTATGCCGCGTGCACTGTGATGCGCCTCACCAACTAAGCTCTTCGACAGGACTTTCGATGGAAAAGTATAGTTGTTGCCAACAAAAGTAATGGCAGGGCTGCTTTTCTTATAAACTTTTAATCGGCATTTCATGTCTCAATGCATTCCCTCCAAGCAGGGAAGAGGACAGATTCCACAATATTACTGAGTGTCTTTACAGACCAACGTGCTGTTCAAGAAATTTGTATTTGCAATGCTCTGCGTGTGTGCGTTTTTCTTTCCTACATAGCTTTTGGAGAAGTTTAACTCTGGCGCCCAGAGTACTGAATGCAATGATACATTTCATAATTTTTGGAGAAGGAACTTCCATCTCTGAATTTCCAGAAAAACTATAGGGGCACCTCAGCAACTCTTCTGTGTAAATGCGAGAGCATTACTTGTCGCTGAGTCTGTAACTGAGTTATGTCATTGACTTTAGGGCTGCGACGAAATGTTGATGAGCTTAGTGCTCCTGCGTTATGTTTCCGAGTCTAGTGTTGCTGCTTATGAGGTCGCAATAACACAAAACGACAAACCGGCCATATTGGTATCTACCCGCAGATTTATTTTGCGGAGTCCTCATTAAAGCACTGTTTCACGCCCGATGCGCTGAGTGTTCTTTCTCGATGTCAACACTCTTCATCAGCACGATGACATCACTCTGCCGAGCGATGAAACTAGTTTTCCGAGTGGCACCATGGTGTTGACACAACATTTCTTCATCAGGTTTGCAGGAAAACTGCACTTCGTACTCTGGGGAGCAGCTCCACTTCGCCGTGCTCCCTCCGCAGCCACTCGCTCTGCCATATAGTGAGCCGCCCGCCAGACAGAGCCATATTCATCACTGTCGCTTGTCGAACGGTGGCTCGGTGGTTAGCGCGCTCGGCTACGGAGGGTAGCAGCCTTTTTCAACAATGGTGTTGCAGAGAATTCTATCCTATGCACCACCGCAGACGAAAAAGGCTGTTGATACACTGGCCCTTGATACACTGTTAAAGGAGCGGCTGTAGGTCCGCCTTCCCAGTGCGCGGCGCAGCGGTCCGCGAAGTCGTATACGTCACCCAGGCGAAGCCAAGATCGCCGGAAATATGCTAACGGTACAGTTCGGCATGATGAACGTGGTCCGCATCAGTGCAGCTAGTGATCAGCTCATTCAGCTGTTGCCGCAGTGCATGCGTGCGAGGCGGGCGAGCGCTTTTTTTTTCTTTGGCGAAGGCAGAAACTGAGCACGTCCTCTTCAGTCTACGGAGCGAGCGAAGTATGAAAGCAAACTTTGCTCTTCATCGCGCGATCTAGTTCGGCATGCGCGACAAGAGAAACGATGTGCAAAGCTTTCCCGCTACGTATGCGTTAGGAAAGTTTCTGTTTTCTATTTTACATTCAATATATGGACAAGGTAACCGTTGCCTCGCTTAACCATGGTTATTGCAGTAGGTTGCTCATTATTTTTCTCAAAGAAAACAGCAAGAATAAAAGAGAAACCAAAGGATCTGCTTATAATAAAACACAATTTCGCACCAGGCGCAGGTTCACCTTGTGGCGCATGGCCTGATCATAACCTATTACTCCCCGCTCTCTTTGTACCACCGCCTCTGGCTGCTGTGTAACTAATAAAATGGAAAGATACCTTTCTGTGTAACATAATGTGAACTGACGTCTTGCGTCAAATTAAAAAATTTTTAATGCTGCTCTATAGTTGCAGCATCTTCCATTTTAATGGCTGAAACTGTGTTCGCCTCTGAACTGCCTATTGCTTTTAGACGCCGCTATGAGATACCATTTATTCGATATTTACGTATTTTAATATGAGTGCCTACAAAGTTGCACCAATTAATCGGGTATCGTGTGCAGATCCCAAGGAAGGCGCACTGCTATTGCACCGTTGAGTTATTTTTTATGCTCGAGCATACGTGTCGGGCGCGAACATAACAATTTACCGATAAAGCCCCTTCAACTTCGATGTTACAATTTTCGTTGAAGTACCATACGTGGCGGTGTGGGCCCTACGATGTGCGACGCATGTATCCGATATAAAAGCCTCGTTAAAAAAGTGAACTGCCGTGGAGAGATTTGCATCGCAAACTGTCTTATCACGCCGGTTATCACATGTAAGTATGCGTTGCAACACGCACACGCTACACGTTGTCACAGTGGCTAACAACCTCCACGCGAGCTCCCTGAAATTCTCCAGTGCCATTTACTGCAGACTTCATACAAGCAACAGCTTTGCCTTCTCTTCAAACTTTTAGAGGAAACCGATCCTCGGCTTGAAAGGAAAACCTATAGAGCAAATTGCCGAGAACTCACAACCATTGCCGTCGTTCCTACTTTGCCACGCGGAGATACGCAATCCGTGTAACTCTTCAACGCCGACTTTTAGGGGCGAAGCTCCTTATAGCGGCACCCGTTCCGTCCCCGTCGTCGTAGTAGCAGTGTGTAACCAGTCTGAGAAAAAAAATCCGAAGTTGTGTCCGTAACGCGGAATCAAACCAGGGACCCCTCGCTTCCGAGCGCGCGGCGTTAGCCCACTACGCCACGAAGCGGACATGGACACACGCACCACGATGGCAATAAATACCCAACATTAACGAAAGGCCGCGTTTTTAGCGCGTTTCTAACGCGTTTGTGCTAGCGCGTTACGGCCCGTGTAAGAAGCTGGTGTAAGACGCTGTGGCCTCTCCGCCTTACCTTCAACACGTTTCGAACACGCTGCCCAAAGCGGTGGCAAGTCAAGTTCAAGTCGAGGAGCGTTTATGAATACGGGGGGTATCCTCTCTCAGCAGTCATGTGATGGCGTCGGCAAACGCGGTGCACGTTCCGGCATGTGTAAATGGCTACGTAAGACGCTGTGGCCGCTCCCCCTTACTAGAGAGTACTGCACGTTTCTAACGCGTTTGTGCTAGCGTCCCCTTAAGCGGGAGATCCGATGATTCCCTCCGGAGCTTCGCCCGCTCATCATCATTCACCCCGTGGATATGCTGTGATTTTGTAGAGCAGAGGGAACATTGTGAAAAGAAACAGACTGTGCTTTCCATCTGGCTGATGAACATTGCGAAGTGCAGCAGAATTGCTAGTCCATGAGAAGTTTCTTAGGTGACCGACCCATCGTCCTAGAAGCGCACCGGGTGATGGCAGTATACTACGGCTGTGGATGCTCCAACCTTCCCATTATGTTTCCTCTGCTCGCAGCTAGGCGTCGCACGACTTGCTGGGGATGCAAATAGTTCAATTTGAACTTGGCTAACCAGGTGGAAAACGTGTCACATGTATATGTGAAGATAAAGGTTACATCGCAAATGTGAGTGTTAGAAGAGGGGACGAAGTTCTTGCACCCAAACACTATGGAGCCACACAGCACGCCGTGCCTGGCCATCCATGTTGCTGCAGCCGCAGCCAGAGCACCGGGGCATGAAGACGGAATCAGAGTTGCATCCTATGGTCGACGTAAATTCAGCAACAAGTAACGAACACGACATTCGCGTCTCTCCCACATGCCCTATAGGGTGTGCCGGCCGGCTCTTGAAAGCCCTATGGCAGTGATAAGCCACGTGATGAGCTCGCGCAAGCAGCAACGCGCGCGAAGAACAGATGCAATGCTTTGTAACTCGATATTCTAGTGGTTCTAGTCTAGAGGAATATATGGGGACCATAAGAGAGCTCCAGATGGTATAGTGGTAACGTCCAAGCAGCGCTCGTCGGAGACGAGGCATAGTTTTTCAGGTTGCTTCTCCCCCCTTTCGCACCCTCCAGATCCAACGCGGCGTGTCAGACAGCAACAGCTGCAGCAGTAGAAAACTTGAAAGCAGGGGCAAAGTAAGCTTGGCTTTTAAATACGGTGCTCGTAGAAACCAGTCGATATAGAAATTATTGCACGGCGACGTGTAAAACAAAATGACATTTATATGCGACGTATTTGGCTCGTTCGAGGCACATTGCAATATCCAGGTAGGTAGGTAGACTTCTTTTCTCTGTTTTGCCTGGGACGTTTAGACCTCTGTAAAAACATCTGCCTCCGAGCTCAGCACCCCAATTCCCTAACAACACTACGCCGTGATCAGAAGCATACTCTTCTCGTGCCAAGGGCGACTAGCTCTTTGGCACGTTTGGTGCTTGTTTCACGTGCCATTTTCTTCTGTTCTTTCCTCATGACAGCTAGCCCTTTAAGACGCTGCCTAACACTGTACCGTCTCTAGGATTGACTCACATTCTCCAGTAGTTTCCTCACAGCAGCAAGCACTGGGTTGAGACTGCGACGTTGTACCACCTTCAGACAGTCCCACGTCTAACAGCTTTTAAAGTTTTGTCGCGGTAGTGCAATTGCCATCAGCCTTTTAAAATAGACCACATGTCGTTGACATAGCTACGTACGATTGTATAACACTTAATAACAGATCACGTACTAATCATTGTATCTCTCACTTAGACCTGTTAAATGCCCATGCACAACCCAACAATCACCATGTCGTATGCTCACGCCGAATGGCCGGTGAAAAAATCACACGGTCGCCGCCGCGATGGTCGTCACTATCATCTTGTTGTTGTCGTTACATACAGAGTCGCACCAGCTCCTAGTCTCACACAAAAATGGTGATCTTTTTGGTAGCACATTGCGTAATTCCAAATGATCCTGGGTAGCCAGCTATTAGCAAAATACTTCGAGTAGCACCGATTACCATATTGGGTGGGATCTGCTTTTTATTTTACAGCAGAGCTGTTAAAGGCTCGCTAGGTTGGTCTCGTTGTCGTGCGCAGCATCGCTGAGTTGGGAGAACTTGAGCTGGGAGAGAGTGAAGTTTGCGCTCGTGCTTGTGCCCTGCTCCCGCGTTCATCGTCGTCGTCTGCTTCCAGAGCTGGCTGCGTTGTCACTAATCGTTCCGGCGTAGAATTTCACGTTTCTTCTGCCGTCTAACGGGGAGGCCGCGTTTACGTGGGCCATAGCTTAACGGGTTACGAGCCATTCATGAGCAACTGACGACGTGTCCTAAGGCGTTTGAGCAACGCCGACGCGAACGCGCTCGGGAAAGGGCTCGTCGGCGACGTGCCGATTCTAGCGTAAGCTCTTCCGAAGCCCAAGCAAAACGTCTTGAAAGACCCGTGGACCCCGAGTTGAGGGAGGGCAATGTTAAGGTCAATCGTAGGCGTCGTCTTGCCCTCCAGGAACCCGACATCGGTGGTCCACGCCTCAGAAACGCTAGCGCAAACTTGTCCAGTGCAACGGCCAGGTTTCAAAGCGAATTTCTCAAGCGGAACGTTCATGATATACATGTTCCCTTAGGTGATACCCTACGACGATACGGCCATTCTCATCGTGGGGGGAAGGGGCAATATTCACTACAGCAGACCTACCATAGTCGCAGCTTTGCTGGCTTCCATCTTCACAGTAGTGGAAGGGCTCTGAATGTTTTAGCTTTCTGTTCTCGATAAACCAGCAACGCGTGCAGATTTTTTCTGTGTCTTTTCAGTGAAACTATATTCTTTGGCACATTGTTCTACTGTGTTTACTTACCAAATGGGGCTTTACGTTTAGCACCTTTATTTATTACTATAGTCCGATGAATCGTTGTTGCTACTTTATTACATATGCACTTCACACGTCCACTTGTATGGCTTATATACTTTTCTCGAAGTACCGCAAGTGTTGAATGCAATTTGGCATTGCAGTGGAGGATTCGTGCGATTAAGCAGTATCCCTTCACATACATGGCGCACCTCGTAGCACCTGTGATTAAACAAATAGAGTTGTCACAAATGCTTACAGTCTCTGTTACGTAAAGTAATTCATATGAAATATCTAAAGTATCACTGATTAGTTAAAGGCATGGTTGTGCATTTTTCAGGATATTAGACGTTTTTGGATTCTTTTTTCTAATAAACGTTGTCTATTTTTGCAAGACAAACAGGGTTTGATGATGGCTCCACGGGTAGTTTTGTTCATCACTGCCCGTTGTCATAGATATTCGGAACTTCAAAGAGAAACGTGCATTTTTATTTACCATGAAAGTGACAAAATGTAATAATTCGGGGAGAACAAGGAATCTAAAGGCCATTGCATGAAATCCACAGTGATATTGATGTAAGACTGCGCTCGTGGCCGTTTTGCTTGTGCTGTATCTACCATAAGCATAAAGTGTTCGTGTGCGCGCTACTAGTAGCGAACAGGCTGAGCTCTGGACAGATATTTTGGGTGAATAGACACAACCAGTTTATAAATGAACATATCCCACGTACTTTATGTGGGTAAAACAAGAAAAGCTATATCTAATGTTTGCAGGGGCCTTTATACTTAAAGAGGCGCTTTAGCTGGCAGCAAACTCGGAGTTTCCTATTCATGTATTTGTGAAACGCATAAATGATCTATCAGACAACTAATGTAGGGGCATAAATGAAATTTCTTGCACTTAGAAAACACAGTTTAAGTTTTATATTGTTGGAAGCAGCATTTAAATTTTAGAATTTATTTATCTCACAAAAATTTTAATATTCATGAGAAAACAATTTAATCATCAAGTTTATTGTTCCCTAACATTTCAGCAAAACTGTGCATCAAATCTAGTAAATGGCATGTGTTAGAGCATCATAGGTGGACAAAAATATATGCTTATATCTTAAAAGAACTTTTCACCGTATTTTCGAGAGTTTTGCACAAGACACTAGAAATTTGTACGCATATTGCGGAGCGGCACATAGGCGATCAATTTGCATTAGAACCCCGAAAAGGTGCAACACGCATATTTATGTTATTGCACTTTCGTTACTGAGTTACAGATTTGTAAAACTAATGCTTACGTTTAGCTTCGATCCTTAACATTATATTTGATGGCGTACATAAAAATCTACTGGCCAGAATCGGTGGATTGTAAGTTTATTAATTTATTGAACTTTTTCAAATTAGATTCAGTCGATGCCTAGGAAAACAATAACTACGTCCCGGTACACTTGAATGGCATCGCCTGAAGGAAAGTTCTTGCTTAGGTGCTAAATTTGCCTTATTTCAGCTTACAAATTACGTAGCAGTATCGGAAGTCAAGATACATAAAAGTTATGTCAGCATCAGAGAACTCGAGCAGTAATTTATAGTAATCGAAATATATATCAAAAGTAATCCGTACTTCTCCACTACAGCGTGCCTTCAATGCTATCGTCCTGGTCGCACGCTAAAACCTAGAATTCACTCTTAAAACTTTAATGCAACACTTCTAGGTGTTTCAAAAGGCTAGTCTGCACAATTAGGCAACATATTTCAAATAATGACTGAATCGATTAACAACGCTCATGGGCTCGCGTTCGGACACAACAACACCCGGTCCAAATATCTATGCAACTGCTTATTGTGTACTTACGAGCCACTCTAGCACTCATCTAACCATGAGCGCGGCATTTTGAATTCAATGTTGGACAAACACGTTTCCCTGCGATTTTTATATAACCCTGTCTTGCGCTAAACTACTTCATTACTTGCTTGCTGAAATGATAGATACGTCACGACGCCAAACCATTTGTCGTCTTCGAATTGGTTGTCCTCATTAGTCACTGACTATTACCCAATTGATTATGAGCCCTACGCAATAGATACCTTGGCTAGCACCATTTCAGTCCTTTATTCTCATCTGGGAAATTAGTTACGTCAGCCTGTCATCCGAACGAAAAATATCTGTCTCCCTGTATTGTAAAGTTGCGCACGTTATTTTTTTTTCAGCTTCATTAGCGCAGCCTTTGTAATCTAAAGCAAGTTTCGGTCTCAATAATTTTGTACTGCTAATCACTCAGTTTTTCTAAATAAACTAAAACTAAATCACACAGTTTTTGTTTCCGTTATGCTTCTCGGAAATACCGGCTTAACTTCACCGATCACTACAATATTAGGTGTGCGGTGCTTCCCCCTAACTTCACCACTTTATTAATTACACGGACAGCGACCATCATTGGAGGTGTTTAAGTAAGGAAATTTTGTTCCTTGGGTTGACAGGTCCACTGTTACCCTGCTCGTCTTCAGGAGAGTGTAAAGGTGAGCAAGTTTTTACGTTTTAACTTCCTCGAACAATTGTACGCGCACAATTGACGAGAGCACAAGAGAAAGAAACACATGGACAGCAGCTCTGTATATGTCGATAGAAGCTCTTCTGTACGAGTTATGATACAAAATGTATCCAGCTATCTTCAATGTTCTCTTCAAATACTACACAAAACATGGTCTACTATGCTTATTTATAAGCGTAGTAAACAAGGTAAACCAAACATACTAAAATAAATAAGGCAGACAAACTTCCCATTTCCTGTTGCTTTGTTTACTTCAATTTATCAGTGAATATTATGCAAAATAACAAAGAACTCGCTATTGTTAAAGCCAGGGGACATTTTCTACAACTGGCTGACAATATTAATCCTACAAAGTCTCTGACTTTGGCTCACGAGATGCATCGTCGTACAATCGTCTGTTAACAAGTTTGCCCTCAGAATGTTGTTGGAAATTGTTTCATTTTCTTTGAATTTGCCGGTTTAAAATGTTGGTCCGCACTTTGTTTTAAAGTAGTTTCGTGACCTCAGTGAGTGTCGTACTGCAAACAATGAAAATAAAATTTAAGAAATTTTTTCTCCCTCTCTACCTAAAGTGTCATCAGCGAAATCGCTTTAGTCTTCGTTGTGAATTCATAGTATCGCATTCCTGCAAAAGCCAAACATTCTCGTTAAATAATTCGTGATTCCGGAGCTATCTAGGGCTACGTGAGTTATCAATGAAGAATAAAGAGGTGAAATGGCAGAATTGTGTTGAGTTAGCGAATATAAGTAACACTACAAGCGAATTTTCGCCGTCGCTAATTTGGTAATTCCTGTCGCGGCCCACTCCCGGTAAGCCGTGGTTTCGAGGTAAAGCGTGTGAGTTTGAGCCAAAATGCATGGTGGCTTGATCCCCCGCGCGCGAGATTGGAGGTCACGTAATCAAGCGTGCTAAGGGAAGCGGGGGGGGGGGGGTGGCGGGAGGGTAGCTGAGCTTGTGGTGACTTGATAAAGCGTGCCTTGGAGAGGGGGAGTGGTAAGACAAGCGCATCTCCTCCTCTAGCCCGTACGTGACTGCACACGGCTTTCCGCGCGGCTGAACTCATGAGCGGCCCATGCCCATGGCGGGTGCAAAGTTGGGGCGAGCTGAGATGGCTGGTGTCTTCGTGCGCCCGGTGCTTCCGCGCAGTTAGTGTTTGAGGTCGCGTAATGCTAAGTTTCGCACATGTGTTGAAGCGAGAGGCATAATAAAACGTTCGTGTTGCCCTGTTCGCGCCCTTCATCGTTCCAATGATGATAGGGAGTGTTTGTGGTCAGCGGGCAACGTCTGATTATGTTTCCGTGTGCGCGCAAGACACCACCTTGTAAATTTAATTAGTCATTGAAATTATACTGCAGTTTAAATGGTCAATAAACATATGAGTCGTTGTGTAGTTGTCTAATACAATGCTATCGCTATCAATGCTTCACTTGTTAGGCAAGATTGGACACTTTTTTTTTCATGCTACCAACACTCAAGAGCAACAAACACTTGAGAATGGCTGTGCTATCAGTTTCGAGATGCTATAGCGTACAGCCAGATTCAACTGAAATTTAAGACGCCAAACTAACTTCTCTCACGTTTGCGTTGATGCCTATGCACAAATCAGATTGCTTGAAAAACGCGGTGGTAGCTCCCGTACGTGTTGCGTTGTTATTAAGCAGAGCACCTGTTAATGAGGTCTCCAAGCCACGTAACCTTCGTATTCTGAAGCGTGGTGTGGTGGGAGTTTCGTTTATATTGTACAAGGGAGACCTTGATGCCCCCAATGTACTGCAGACCCCTATATTTTTGCCCAATGTGTTTTAACGCAGCGATGCAAAGCATACAGAGTAAGACCAAAGCACCTACTAGGATCAGGTTAGGCTGATTATGACTGTGTAGCTTACGTCGTACACGTCAATATAAAGCGTTGCTCAGAAGTACTGTCTTTCACGAGCAGCCATACAAAATTATCTTTTTTCACGCAGCGCCTTACTGAAGCACTGTAGGTAACACAGTATCAGTCTGTATGTCTCAATAACAAAAATATAGTTTTTCCCATAATGAGAAGCAGAGACGCGATATCTGGCACTAAGTTATTATGCGTAATTGACCTTACAGTATTTCATAGAATGTATTAGTTGGAATAAACGCTCGCAAATGCCCGCGACAATCTTCTTTAGAGAACTTCAAGAATACTTTTCGAAAAACAGTGCTTAGTATTGGAAGAGATGAATCCTTAGTGAGCAGTACCCACAAGTAAATATGACGCTGTCATTTGTGAGTACTTACCACCATTTTGGGTACCTTGTTCACTGACGATGAAGACGCTACCGTTGAAAGTCTTTTCTTGATTATAAATAAGCGTCATATCTTGATACATGCCAGTGTGACCTACAGAAGTAAACGGCCCATTATTAGCGTGGTAAAAAGCACTAGGTCATCACACATAATCTCTGTCATTTTATAGATGTGACGCAACATGATTTTACATAAATAAGTGTAAATATAAGTTAAAGCGGCAGATCCCACGAGCCAAAGTCGACACGTGGGAATTGGTGTTAAACGAAGCTTTTCTTAATCTATGCGAAAATGGTAATTGAAATGTTACGCAAACGTAATGGTAATGAGAGAGAGAGAGAGAGAGAAAGACGTTTATTAAGTAACAAGAAATGAAGGAAATGTTTGCAGAAAATGACAATTGCGGGAAGCCGGACTTAATATTTGTTACAATTGGGCCGGCATCCCCCGCTAGATTGACGATGTCCCGATGATGCCTAAAGGCCGCGGTCCCTGCGACCTTAATTCACATCAATGACGTTGGAGTTGGAGCCGCTGGATGAGGTCGCGGAACTCTTCCAGCAGAGGATGACACGCGGGATTGCCTGGGTATGAGAAGTCATTACTTCACGAGAGTTAAAATACGTTGTTCTTGTTGAACAATTCCTTAGATGTGGAGTGCCACAAGGAAGCTGGACACTTCTTCATAGGGGAAAGCAGTATAATATTGAGGAACTCCGTCATCGACGTCACATCCAATTTGAACCATAATCTATCACGGCCGCCGCGCACCCAACTAAAAGTGTCTTGCGCTTAGTACTCGTCGAAGTACGTCTTCTCACTTAAAAATGAGACGCGCTTCTTTGTCGATGTCACTGCATATGGCCACTTCGACGGTGAAGGCGCACGCCGCCATTCGTCGCGACGTCGCGACGCAAATGTCCCTCCCCCTACACACACGCTGGAAAGTAAAATTTGTGTCTCTCCCCTACGAGGACAGCCCTTTCGCGGAGGTAAAGTAGCATAAAAGAGTATCCCACGGGTAGACCTCCTCATTCCTTGAGCGGCAAGCATATCTTCCTTCCGCCCATGTGTAGGTCGTCTACCTGGTCGCCTGACACCACGCGTAACGAGGTCATCCTGTTTAGTGCTTGTTTAAAAAGTATAATTTTTCTCCGTAAAGGCTTTTTTTCGTTCTTGCTCTGGTAGCAATGAATAATGCCGCGAGACAGAACAAGACCGGCGCCGAAGCACAGGTCAGCATTAGGCCGGCACCGAAGAAGAGGAAGTAGAGGTTGCTCCTCGCCATTTTGGCTGGTTGCTGCTATGCCTGTGCTACTCGCCTATAGAGGCTAGAAGGTTTCTCCTAGTGTCGGGAGCGGGCGCTCTTTCCCAAAGCGCAGGAGAAATCAGTTTGGATGCTTGGCGGCGCAGTTCAAAGAGGGCGCTGCGCTCCGGTGGTGGGTCACTGGCAGCCGAAGAATATGCGCAGACCCAAGTCGTCGACAGTTTTGCGTAGCACGTGCGCCGACGGAGTGTACCTTGTTCCTGCCTTTCTTTACGTTGAAACCCTAGTGCCATGACCTGACGCGCTGCAACGTGCTGAACTTCTGTAACTATGCCTTCAAAAAAAGAGAGGACGTGTTTTGTTCCCCTTTGTAGGGGCGGTTACAAGTAATCTACAGAAAAGGTTTCATTGTTCCGCGCTCCATCCGATCCTGTGCGCTTGAAGGAATGGGCTAGGAGCATCAAGAGAGATGACAAAGTGCTTAGTGAAACCTGTGTTGTGTGCTCTCGCCACTTCGACGAGCGATTCGTTCAAAGAACGTTCAAGCACGTAATCAATGGCCAGACTGTTGAGCTCGACCGCGAACGTCCGACGCTTTCTGAAGACGCCATTCCTACAATTTTTCTGGACGCACCATCTTATTTCACGAAGCAACCGCCGAAATGATAGCAGAAAGAAACCTGGACAACAGCGATACCCCGCCAGCGAAGCGTAGAGCTCCGAATAACGACCCAGCTGAAGCCGTAGAAACACTCGCCGGCACTGTTCTTTACAAAAGCAAAGAACATGGAACGAAACACACAAAAAGAAAAGCAGAAGCTCTTGAAAGTGAGGCGATACCAGTAGAACGACACTGTCTCGCGAAAATGCTTTTGCTTTTGTACATATATTCCTTCGTGGTACAAAAAAAAATCTAACATACATTTTCAAAGCGCTCATCATACAGTGTTTTTGTAGGCCATAGTGTGCAATTTTGTGAAGCTGCATAAATGCAATAAAGTATGTGCACGAGACGAACAGATTGCATTCAATTTCGTCTCCTCACATTTGTGGGCTGTTCGGTGCCGCTTCTCCTGTAAGACTCCGTTTTATTGCGGCTGCTTGAGTAGCTTTCATCACTTTGGTTAAAACGGCAGCGCAGCAGGGACGAAGAAGACAAGATACACATCACAAGCGCACCGTCTTGTTTCTGTATCTCTTAATCTCAGTTGCGCTGCCCTATGAGGCATGGGCCCACTCGCCCAAACCAAAGATTTATATCATCATTCGTCGCGGTAAGCGTGCTCGCTAATTTTGGAAGGTTGTCGAGACCTCAGATTATTGCATGCCTGTTTTCTGAACGAGCGTTCCCTTGCGAGGAGTAGCGACGTGCGGAAAGCACCGGTCACTTGGGAGTGCCCGCTGGCAGCTGCAGAGCGCGCCGGCGCTCGCAAGCGCAACCCGCCAGCGAGCGCCAGCGCCATCTGTCGGAGCATAGCAGAGTATTTCACCTCGGCTCGCGCCTTCACAACACTAGGAGAACCCTTCTAGCCTCTATAACTCGCCTATTTTGTAAATATTTGTAAATATACGTTTTTCTGCAACATTTTCTGGTGGAGGAAAGTAGTACGCATGTGGGAGGGCACCACACGCAAGTGCTCAGGGCCTTCGGAGTATACACTGTGGTGGTATAAAGTTCCATTATGTAAGGTAAACATCTGGAGTGACTCGTCAAGGGGCCCGGTAGTGAGACGGTTGATGATGGAACGTAACGCCGGATCACGCCGCTGTTGATCACCGCAATGAATTAACTGACATATAGAAAGGACACAGGCATCCGTGTCAGGGCTGGTGCTGTCGGGTGGATCCACGGGATAACGGGACAGGCAGTCCGCGTCCTGATGTAATTGGCCAGACTTGTGGATGACGGAAAACGAGTACTCTTGTAATCGCAAAGCCCAGCTTCCGAGACGACCTGTAGGATCTTTCAGCGAGGAAAGCCAGCAGAGCGCACGGTGGTCAGTGACTACCGTGAATCGGCGGCCAAAGAGGTACGGCCGAAATTTGGAGATTGCCCAAACAAGGGCGAGGCATTCAGGCTCGGTAATTCAGCAATTGCGTTCTACGGCAGAGAGCTGGCGGCTGGCGTACGCTATGACGCCGTCACGACCATGTTGGCACTGGGCAAGGACGGCACCGATTCCGTATCCACTGGCATCCGTCCGAACTTCCGTAGGAGCAGATGGGTCGAAGTGCGCCAACAGAGGAGAAGTCGTCAGAAGGCGGATAAGCGCAGAAAATGCACGAGCTTCGAGATGGCCCCAGACGAAAGGCGTATCTTTCTTGAGAAGGTAGGTGAGTGGACGGGCGATGTCAGCGAAATTTTTGACAAAGCGACGAAAGTATGAACATGAGCCAATGAAGGAGCGAACGTCTTTGGTTGAGCAAGGTGCAGGGAAATGCTTCACGGCGCGAATTTTTTCTGGGTCAGGTCGGATTCCTACACCATTAACAAAGTGGCCGAGCACTGTTATTTCGCGGCGACCAAAATGGCAATGGATGAGTTAAGCTGAAGACCGGCACTGCGGAACACTTGGAGGATGGCGGACAGGCGCTGAATATGGCTGTCAAATGTCGTTGAAAAAACAATAACGTCATCTAGGTAACATAAGCAGGTCGACCATTTGAAGTCACGAAGGAGCGAATCCATCATGCGCTCAAATGTGGCTGGCACATTGCATAGGCCGAAGGGCATAACCTTAAATTGGTATAACCCGTCAGGTGTCACAAAAGCGGTCTTCTCGCGGTCCATAGGATCTACGGCAACCTGCCAATAGCCACACCGCAGGTCGATTGACGAAAAGTAACTTGATTCGTGGAGGCACTCGAGGGCATCATCTATGCGTGGCAACGGGTATACGTCAGTGTTGCCAGGTTTGGCTATTTATAGCCAAATTGGGCTACACGAAAACAATTTCGGCGTCGACTTGGACGAGTTGGCTATGTGGCTATATTTGGGCTACTGGAAATCCGCGACTTGGCTTTGTTTGGGCTATAAGTGGCGCCCTAATCCACGCTTCAGAGGTGGCTCTGATCGGGAAGAAGCAAATCTCGAAGGCTATGTTTTAGCTGGTTGAGCCGGCCACGTGGATGTGCGTGTGTGCTTGCGTGAAATGACCCCCCCCCCCCTTCCCTCTCTGCGCCATTGTCTGAGCCAGTGGCTTTGATCTTGGATGCGCTTAAACTTACACCCCGCTTGAAGCCCAAACCACATGAGAGCGATTTGTGCGTGACGGCGACGAGCGACGGCTGCAAGCGACGAAAGGGCCGTCGCGCGAACAGATCACTCGTACTCGTCGCTCGATCGCTCGGTTCTGGAAATCTAGAATTCGTCGCTGGTCGCCCGGAAGTGCCATGAGCGACTAGCCAATAGCGCGAAGCCGGAACAGGCTGAACGTCAGTCGAGTACTACTTTTTGTCGCACAGAACGAGCAAATGACTTAATTTTGATACGTGCAAGGTTAAGAATCTAGTGCAAGACCTTTAGAAATATTTATGCTGTTCTTTACAGTAAAACACATAAACTTGAATTAACAAAGCACGCGTCACGCTAGTTTCGGCGCGTATTTGCTGCCCTCATACCGGCAACACCGGGGAGACATCGCTTAATGTCGTTGCTTGCATGCGGTGCGACTTGTAGGCGACGAGCGAACGCTACAGTCATCTCCATCGCGTCGTTCGTCGCTGTCACGCGCACTATCGCGTGCATGCCGTTTATACTTGACCGTTATGCACCCGATCCCCGGGCATCGGGATGAAGCTGGGAGTAGTGGGTTTTTCAGCAGTACCTGTACTAACATCGCTATGCTCAGGAAGGGAGAGCAATAACATAGGGTCGGGGCGATCGTGGCGCGACATGAAAGAGGGGAAGCACGGGTGGATGACACGCTCTAGTGTGTTCATGGCCATGTCTTAATTCTGGGTGAATTATCACGCCCGGCACAGCTTTCGACCTACTCCACGTATCTCGCACGGAGCTTTACTGCCCTTCTCCTGCTAGATGAATTTTTGTTCGTGCTTACATTCGAGATTCATTTCGATAGGTTGGACGTAAGATCAGATCCTCCTCAGAGAGGAGAATCAAAGCAT
The DNA here is from genome assembly GCF_013339745.2 of Dermacentor silvarum. Lineage (NCBI taxonomy): Eukaryota > Metazoa > Arthropoda > Arachnida > Ixodida > Ixodidae > Dermacentor > Dermacentor silvarum. The sequence goes on along the minus strand of NC_051162.1, from coordinate 48,172,017 downwards.
GGGGAAGTGGGCCAAGTATGTGAGAACGTATAAAAAAGAATGGGAGCAAGATCCCGAGCCAAAGGTGGGTTCTGGTGCTTTTACGCCTAGATGGATTGCCCGTAACGTCACGGATGCAGATACTCATTCTGCTAATATCGAAACATGTTTGCCACCATGACATCAGTGCACCACGTGACATGAACTTCACCCAACGTGTTAGCTTGTGAGGTGTCGCGCTGCTGGTTCGAGGACGCGGGTTTGATTCCCGGCACCGGCAGCCGCATTTCCATCAATGCGAAATGCAGGAACACCCGTGTACTTAGATTTAGGTGTACGTTAAAGAAACCGAGGTGGCCAAAATTAATTCGGAGTCCCCCACTACGCCATGCCTCCCAATCATATCGTGGTTTTGGCACGTAAAACCCCAACAATTATTAGAGAACTTTAGAATAGGGGCCTCAAACGTTTTGGGGCCCCAAAGAAATAACGTCGAAGCCACTGCGCATGCGCAAGACGCGAACTCTGTTTAGATTTCATCGATTTAGCGGGAGCCCCAAAAGCTGCCCCAAAAGCTTTTGTCAACAAACATAGCGGCGCCCATCGAAGCGACGGCTCTAACCTAGCAACCAAACTGGGCTCGATTCATGGTAACGCGTGAAGTTCGTAAGCTAGGAGAAGTGATTGCAGTTAATTATCGCTTTCGCTCAGCTAACTTATGTAATGAAGATTGATTCATTAGACGCCGCTGATTCGGAGTTCATGGCTAGTAGGCTTAACACGGATTGACTTGGCCGGTTGAAGGTACGTAGAGTTGGTCACTCAAAACTAAACGCAACAAGTTGTCTGCTGCTAGGAGAATAAGTTCTAAATTGTAATTACACACGAAAATCTAAATTACTCTTCTTATCATAAAATTGTATATTGTATTTTAATATTTATGCCCCAACGCTAACACCCGCAAAGCTCTTCGGGGGCCCCTATTTTAAAACTTTATTAGCACATCAACATGGTCTGCTTTTTGACAGTAACCGGTTTTCACAGCATAACCACTCTTATCAATTTATTGTTTACCTTTACTCTTTGAGCGCCGTTGCGGCTTTTACCATTTCGAACGAGTTACGTTCGGGACGTGCTCGTCGCCGAAAACGACTGCGCGCTTCTTACACTGGTGTGCCGTTTTGCGTAGTAATATTTTAAAGCTTCGCTTACACTGATTCAGACAGCGAGTGGCATCTGTTGTCTGACACTTTATTTTCACACGTGTTCTTGCCGGGCTAGAGACCTAAGATGGTGGCCAGGTTGATGTAAATGGACAGTATATAGAGCATGTACCAGCTAATCCGGACCGAGCTAATTGAAAAAAAGCGAGAAAACAAGATAGGACGATGAGACAAATAACACGAGATCTCATAGCGCGAAAGACTTGTTTTAGCTCATAAATAAGAAGCCAAGAGCACGTCGCAGATTGCTGGACCGCTGAAGTTCCCGCCATAGGCAGAGATGACGTGAGAGATCGATGATGCTAAACATTATTTTGCGTTCACCACAGCGAAAAAGCAGTTTGTCGTTAATATTACTGTAAATAACTAAAATTATATCTTAGTGCTATGTGTCATTAAATAAAAGCACTGATTTCGCCCTCGTCAGCGATTCGCTGGAACTTAAGAGCTTCCGGGCCCAACCAAAAAGTGCAAGCAGAGTCACTGTTATTGATGTCACGGGCCGACCGTCACGGCGGCACGGACATTTTGTTACGACGGGTTGTGCAAAAAAGGATTGCCGTAGTCGAATGTGGAAATGTATACACAAATAAAACTGCAAATAAAAGTGGCTATATTTGGGTACGAATTTTTTTTCACGTTTTTTCTCTTTGGCTACATTTGGGCTACAACTTCTCTAGCTTTTGGCTACGCCGCCTTGTCGGACCTGGCAACACTGGTATACGTTCTTCTTAGTGATCATGTTCAGGTGTCTGTAAACGACACAGAAACGCCAGGTGCCGTCTTTTTTCTTGACAAGAACAACTGGGGATGCCCATGGGCTAGACGAAGGTTCTATAATTTCTTTTGCAGCCATCTTGTCGACTTCTGTTTGTATAATCGTCCCGTTCAGCAGCAGAAACACGATACGGACTGCGATGAATAGGGTTTGCGTCGCCTGTGTCGATTCGGTGCATGACAACCGTTGTCTGGCCACGTGGGTTCTTGTCGAAGTCAAAAACGTCCCGGTACGGCGCTAACACTCGGCATAGCTCATCAGCCTGCGCAGGTGAAATGTCCGTGGCTATCATTTTGTTGAATTCACTGGTAGGCAAGCTGGTGGATCCTGCTGAGCACGTCGGACTCAAAGTCGCCTCAGATGTTAGCGTGGATATTTGACAGTCGTTGAGGGATGCCAACGTTACAAGTACCATTCCGGATGGTAGAACACGGGCGGATAAGCCAAAGTTGGGCACAGGCAGATAAGCTTCGTTGTTGACAATTTCGACAACCGTGTGGGGTAGGGTCACATTGTGTGCCAAGACAACGTCAGTAATAGGGTATGCAACGTAATCCCCGTCAGCGACAGCAGGAGAGGGCATCAATAGAACATAAGTAGTGGATTGGGGTGGTATTCGCAAGTACTTTGAAGAACACAGTTGCGTAGGTTTAGCAGGAAGAGTCTCTGGGACAGAAGGGAGTTCAAGTTGCAGGACACCGGTGCCGCAGTCGACGAGGGCTGTGTCCACAAAAAGTCAATGCCCAAGATCACGTCGTATGGGCACTTCTCAAGCACAAGAAATGGAGCGCTCGTCGTCTGGCCAGATATAGTAACGCGGGCAGTACACGTTCCAACAACAGTAGGTGTGCTTCCATCGGCAACTCCCACTGTACGTAGCATGGCGGGTGTCAGGACTTCAGCTTCTCAGGAAGACTAGAGCTCATGACCGAGATCTGTGCACCAGTGGCGATAAGGGCCGTAACACTAACACAATCGAGTTGGACTTCGAACAAATTAGAGCGGGTAGGAACAGTCAGACGAGGATTTCGAGGCCGGGTAGAGAATGCAGCGTCACCTCCGGCCGCTGCACTCGTTAGTTTTCCGATGCGTAGTGCCCAGAGTTGGCAGGCGACGGGAAACGGCGGGCTTGCGGCGAAGGGAATCAGCGGGCTTGCTGCGAGCGAGATCAGCGATCGCGCGGCGATGGTGACCTGCTGTACACGTTGGTGCGAGTGTCGACGTCGGGCATGTCAGTCGGTGGAGAACGCGATGATGTTCTACGGCAGTAGCCTTCAGGACGAGGGTTCCGGGTGCTTCAGCCAGTCAGTGACGTCTGATGGCTCCAGCAGTGTCACGCAATATGCCCAACTCGAGAGCACGCGAAACATATTGGGCGATCATCCGGCGTCCTCCATTCAGCAGGATTGCGGTATCGCGAGTAAAAGGGCTTGTTCCACGGCGCGACTGGTGAAACTGGTGGTATGACTGGTGCAACTAGTTGGACGCGAACAGCGCACACAGAAGAGAGTCCCAAATTCGCGACCTCCTGTCGAACCACGGCTTGAATCAATGAAACCATAGGCTGGTTGGCAGTCGAGACATCGGGCACGAGAGGGGCTGGTGACATGGCCTCTAGTTCCCGACGAACGATCCGTGTCAAAGTGTTAAAAACCGGCGATCGTAAAGTGGGTAGTGGTTCCTCACCTGATGACGATGCGGCAGTATTGGGGAGCCTGGTGAATTCCTGGGCGATACGACGGGATTTACGTTGTATGTATCGCCGACACTCTGTCACAACAGCATCCACGGTGGCGCAGTTCCTGAATACTAAGAGGTTAAATGCGTCATCGGCGCTTCCTTTGAGTATGTGTCCGATCTTGTCCGCTTCGGACATGTTACCGTCAACTTTACGGCAAAGCGCTAGAATATCCTGAATATACGAAATGTGTGATTCAGTAGATGACTGCGCACGGGAGACAAGTTCTTTTTAGATCGCCTTCATGCGTCTCGTACCAGACGCGCGCGGTTCCTTTAAGATAAATTATCACATTCGCCAGCATAAGCGTATCGTCCCATCTGTTCTGTTTGCTGACACGCTCATACCATGAAATCCAGTCCTCGACGTCCACGTTATCTGTGCCAGAGAAGGTGCCCGGATCTTGCGGAAGCGATAAGATGACAGACGGCGGGGACGGCTGCTGCACGGTAGGTTCCGGCGCGGTGCGTGCTTCAGTGGCCATCACCGAGGGAACAACTCGGCGACCACTTCGGAGTGTTATGATCGGCTTGAAACTCCGCATCTCAGTTGTGGGAAACCAAACCCGCGCACGTTCCCGTGATGAGATAATCCTCTTTCATCCCCGAGAAAGCGTCACACCTCTACGACCTGAGTAGACGCAAAGGGCGAGCTACCAAAGAAGAGGACCCGAGGGAGAGGAGGTCGTCAACTTGACCGCCCGACAGAGGTCTGACACTTCCACAAGTTCCCCGAAGGAGTCATCGGCAGGTTATAATCTTCCTGGAATCCGTATCTCTCAAATGTGGGAAGCAAGCCCCAGCGCTTTTCCCGTGACAAGATAATTCCCTTCATCCCCGAGAAGGCGTCTCACCTCTACCACCGTAGCAGACGAAAACGGCGAGCTACCAAGAAGGAGGACCCGAGGGAGAGGAGGTCGTCAACTTGACCACCGGAGAGAGGACTTCCCCGAAGGAAACATCGGCCACCACGAGGGGATTTAAGGCCGTCCTGGCCCCCGTGTTAGACAGAACCGCTCGAGACTCGGATAGAGTAAAAAAAAACGATGTACCAATGAAGTGAATACAATCTTTTCTATTTTTCATCATCACAATGCCCGCCTTCATCGTCGTCTCCTGATTCCTGCGGTGACGACCCACCTCACCCGGTCGAGATTATATCAGCTGGTGGCCGCGGTGGGATACTCCACCCTTCGTCCTGGCTTCAGCAGAATGATGAGCGCTTGACTTTCTTTGAGAATTTGCCAGGTTTTAGCTTGTGTGTTTTCTAAAACGGTGAATTAGTTTCTGTACGTGCAGGCTCCTGTTGAAAGCTTCCTCACGTCACAGTAGAGTAAGAAAGTCCTCGTTCGGGATTGACCATGGATTTGGGCAAACGGAAAAAGCCAGAGTTGTTATTACTTTGTGAAGAGCTGGGAATTGAGGTCGGGAAAAGTCATAGAAAGCCGTAGCTTATTGAGGCGATTGAGAAGTGCGGGGCTCTTGAGGACGAAATTTCAGAAGCATGGGAAGAGATAGAGAAACGGGAGATAGAGGGAACAGAGAGCTGCAGAGAGAAAGAAACGAGAGGAACAGAGAGCTCACGAACTAAAGCTAAAAGAACTAGACGTGCAGCGGGATCTGGCCAGGCAATCAGCAAATAACCTCTCAATAGATGAAAGACGTTCAGGTGAAGTAGGAGTGAAGATAAGGGATCTCATGCCATCGTACAAGGTGAACGATGACATGGGTTTGTTTCTCGTTACTTTTGAACGAACCTGCGAGAGAAACGTGTTGGAACTAGAGAGTTGGCCACAACAGATTCTGACCGTTCTTCCTGGCGAAGCAACCGAAATAATTGCGAGGCTTACGAAGGACGAGTTAGAGGACTATCGGAAAGTAAAAGCTGCGTTGCTAAGTAAATATCGGCTCTCAGCGGAGGCTTTCCGCCGCCGTTTTCGGGCGGCAGCTAGGACACCGGGCGAGTCTTTTCAAGATTTCACTTACAAACTGAAAGCCAATTTAATTGAGTGGCTAAAAGGGGAAGATGCGTTCGGTTGTCACGACAAGGTTGGTGAGCTTATCTGCATGGAGCAGTTCTATGGGTCCTTGAGCGAAGAGATGCGCCTGTGGATTCAAGATAGGTCGGGCGAGAAGGGCTTAGAACGTGCTGCAGTGCTAGCAGATGAATTCGCCACACGTCGCGAATCCGAGAAAACGCGCGTCAGGCCGTTGACTAAATTCGGCAAAGAGGTAAACAGGCGCCCCTTTCCCAAAGAGAAAGCTGGAAGTGAGACCAAAGACATGCCGACAGATAATTTATGCCAGAATAACAGTGCAGCGAAAGACGAAAGAAAAAGAGAAAGGGCGTTTGAGGCTAGAAAACCGGTCGTCTGTTTCCATTGCCAGGAGCCTGTTTCCGAGATCAAATGGCAAGCACCTTAGCCTCCGATTCTTGCCCAGTTTGGAAGCGAAAAAAAGATAAGAAAAAAGAAAAAAAGATCTTGGAAGCGAAAAAAAGATAAGGTTATTTGTTCAAGATGTGTTTTCCATGTCATCTTCTAATTCCTGAGTTTTGAATAAGTGACAACGCGTTTGTCGGTTTGCGCAGCTAGTTGGGCTACAAGTATTTATGTTTGCTTTTGTATCACCGTAGAAATTGCCATGGCAGTTATAACATTTCTAAGACGAAATCGTTGGGTGTGTATGTTCGTGGTGACCTTGTCGGTGACCTTGGCGAAACTGCGCCATGACGAAAAATGGCCGAGGCCGCAAAAATGCTCGCATTGACGTCACATTTCTCATGATGGAGGAAATAGGCGTAGCACATCAGAAATAGGACACAAGCAGAACACAGACAACACACGTTTGGTTCTAACTTTCAACGAGTTTTTATTGCGCGATCACAGTATACAAATTGTCACGAGTGGCGATCCTGTGGTCGGTGCTTGGACGACGACGACGGCGTGGCTTTCTGGTGTGCACGCGCTCTCCTGAACGATTGCTATAGCGTAGTGCGCCTTACCTTGTAAATATATCCATTGTATATATTTATGTTTGCTTTTGTAGCACCGTAGAAATTGCCATGGCAGTTATAACATTTCTAAGACAAACGCCTTGGGTGTCCATGTTCGCGGCGCCCTTGTCGGTGACCTTGGCGAAACTGCGCCATGACGACCGGCCGCCACACCTGAAACCGGATCAGCCGCTCCCCATCGCCCCAGCGCCGTCAGTCCCGCTCGCCCCAACCTCGCCGCTCTCGGTCTCCCTTTGACCGCCTCTTCCTGTAACATCTTTGGTGGACGTGCGGGGTACGCTCGCGACAACACCGAGAACTGGATCTTCGCACCGGACGGCGCGTTGCTGCCACCAAAATGACCGACCAAGCGAGCTAGTGTGAGCAAGGCCCGTCACCGGTCATTCTCTTGCACCCTCGTGACCCCGGGACATTCAACGGTACAAGCGGCGTGGACATCGATGAATGGCTGGCAATGTATGAGCGCGTCAGCCGCACTAACAAGTGCGACCCGACGATAATGCTGGCGAATCTCATCTTCTATTTGCGGGGCACTGCGCTACTCTGGTTCGAGATGCATGAGGCAGATCTGACAAGTTGGGACGTCTGTAAGCAGAAACTGCGCGATCTATTTGGGAGACCTATCGGACGACAACTAGCGGCCAAGCAGGAGCTCGCAATTCCCACAGTGCCACAGTGCCCACAGTTGTCTCTGTGCCACAAGGTCAACAAGGACATGCCTGAAGCGGACAAAGTGGGCCACGTACTGAAAGGCATAGCCGATGACACATTAAATCTGCTACTGTGTAAGAACTGCTCTACAGTGGAGTCGGTCATTGCTGAATGTCATCGTTTTGAGCTGGCCAAAAGTCAACGTATCACTCACCGCTTCGATCGACTTCCCAATACGGCAAGCGCAAGCTCCAGAAAACGTCACCAGGATCGTCCGTCGAGAACTCGAGGCCATGGCACCCGTTACCCCTTATGACGGTATGCAAAGCAACAACCTCGCTCTAATTTCGCTAATTCAGGCCATGGTTTGCCAAGAGGTCACGAATATGGGCATTTTAACCACCTCTGATAACGGTCATGATGCTACCAACCCGGTCGCCCCTGTCGTCGCTCCTGCAATACCGAACACGACCTTCAGGCCACGTTATCGAAATCCAGCCGATTGGCGCACACCTGATGACCGGCCCATCTTCTTCACATGCTCTAGGATTGCACACATCGCCCGCCATTGCCGCAGCCGCTGGCCCACGTCCTATCGACCAAACACTTACAATCGCCCGGACCGTGCACCATATGCCTCGTCGTTCCGTCCTGAGGCCTCAAGTGCTGAACGTCCTCCTAGGGAAAACCGGATCAGCCGCTCACCATCGCCCCAGCGCCGTCAGCCCGCTCGCCCCAACCTCGCCGCTCTCAGTCTACCTTTGACCGCCTCTCGGAAAACTAGCCAGTGCAGCCCCCGGAGGTGGCGCTGCATTTACGACCGAGCCTGAAAATCCTCTGATTGTCCCTCATACCCGATGCAACCTTCCTGAAGCTCTGGTTGATGGTGTGGCAGTTACCGCTATTGTTGATACCGGCACACAAATTTCTGTAATGAGATCGAGCCTCCGGCGCCACCTCCAGAAAGTAGCGACTTCACCTACCGTCCCGAGTAGCCGACGGGAGTACACCTGCCCTACTTGGAATGTTCACTGCACGCATCACCATTTCTGGTCGCCACAGATCTGTTCTTTTTGCTGTTCTAGAACAGTGCCCCCATGACCTCATCTTGGTAATCTACTTTCTGTCCACACACGCTGCCCTTATCGACTGCTCCGCGGGCCTTATCCTGCTAGAACGTCCTTCCTGCTCCGACAACGTCGATGCTGGCCCACGCCCGCCTACGCTCCGTCGAGTTTTTTCGACTGCCTTCGCAAGCCGCAATATACGTCCAGCTTTCAGCCTTTCCCCCCCTACCCGACGGCGACTACGTTGCCTGCCTTATTCCTAAGGTCACCATGACACGCAACGTCGCGCTCCCCTATACGGTGGTGACAGTTACAAACAACGGCATCTCCTTTCCCATGCTAAATTTTGCCTACTCGACGCAAGTTCTTCCTCGCGGCAAATCATTCGCTCATCTGACCCCATTGGCCGGCCACACGGTTTCCGCCCTGACCACAGAACCTCCACCGGATTTTTCACCGCCGTCATCGCAGTCAGGTTCGTCCGTCGACTACTTCGCCCGCATGATATCAGGGGACCTCGCTCCGGCACAATCCGCTCCCCTTCGCCGCGTGCTGGTTTCCTACCAGGATATCTGACTTTGGCGACCGTCCTCTGGGCCAGACTTCCGTCGTCACCCATCGCATTCATACCGGCGATGTGAGTCCTACTCACGGACGGCCTTACCGTGTGTCAGATCCGGAGCGTGCTGTCATCCAACAGGAAGTGGAGAAAATGCTTGGCAAAGGCATAATTGAACCCTCATGCAGTCCTTGGGCTTCTCCCGTCGTACTTGTGAAAAAGAAGGACAATAGCTGGAGATTCTGTGTAGACTACCGCCACCTCAACCAGATTACCAAGAAGGATGTGTGTCCTCTCCCGCGTATTGATGACGCACTGGGCTGCTTGCACGGCGCCAGATATTTCTCTTCCATCGACCTGTGCTCAGGATACTGGCAAATCTTTGTGGATGACCAAGACCGCGAGAAGACCGCCTTCAATGACTCCTGATGGCCTCTATCAATTTAAAGTGATGCCTTTTGGCCTATGTAAAGATCCTGCTACTTTCGAGCGCATGATGGACTCTCTTCTTCGAGGCATCAAGTGGTACATATGCCTTTGCTACCTGGACGATGTTATAGGTTTTTCGACTACGTTTTAAAAATATTTTACTCGCCTGTCCACCGTCCTTGATGTTTTTCGCCGTGCTCATCTTCAACTTAACTCGTCGAAATGTCGCTTTCGGCACCGTCAAATCTGCGTACTCGGCCACCTTGTTGGCGCTGCAGGCGTGCAGCCAGACCCTGACAAAGTCCGCGCGGTTAGTCAGTTCCCTACTCCACGGTCGGCCAAGGACATCCGCAGTTTTCAGTGGTCTGTGCTCGTACTTTCGTCGTTTTGTTCAGAACTTCGCGTAAGTGGTCCGCCCTCTCACTGGCCTACTCAATAAGGACGTCGTTTTCACTTGGGGTCGTGACCAAGCGGACGCCTTTTCATCGCTCGTTGCCATCCTAACTAACCTACCTGTTCTAGGCACATTACGACCCGTCAGCCAGCACGGACGTTCGTACCGACGCCAGTGGCCACGGTAAAGTCGCCGTCCTTGCACAGCAGCAGCACGGCCTCCACCGCGTGGTTGCCTATGCAAGCCGCCTTCTCTCGCCGTCAGAGCAAAATTACTCGATCACAGAACGCGAGTGCTTAGCTCTCGTCTGGGCCATCGCAAAATTCCGCCCGTACCTGTATGGCAGGCACTTTTCCGTGATTACAGACCACCATGCGCTTTGCTGGCTTTCCTCTATCAAGGGACCCCACTGGTCGCCTTGGCCGTTGGGCACTCCGCTTGCAAGAGTACTCATTTTCGGTTTTCTACAAATCTGGACGGCTTCACCAAGACGCTGACTGCTTGTCACGATACCCGATCGATCCCCCTGATACACTGGAAGATGAACCTTACACCTTTGTTCTGGCCATCACAGACTTCGTCCACATCGCTGACGAACAGCGCCGCGACTCATCTTTGCGGCCTATTATAGACGGTCTCAAGTCACCACACCTTCACCCTTCCCTACGGATGTTTGTGCTCCACAACGACACCTTACACCACTACAACGCCCGGCCTGACAGCGCTGAGCTCTTGCTTGTTGTTCCTGCGCATATTCGCTCTACTGTTTTGCGCCAGCTTCATGATGCACCGACGGCCGGACACCTAGGCGTGTCGCGCACGTATGATCGCATCCGAAGGCGCTTATTTTGGCCTGGTCTCTACCGTTCTGTGCAACAGTACGTTGCGGCTTGTGACCTTTGCCAGCGACGCAAGACTCCTGCCCTACTGCCTGCGGGCAGCCTTCAGCCCGTCGATATCCCTGATGAACCATTTTTCCGGGTGGGACTCGATCTTCAAGGGCCTTTCCCCATGTCAACCACTGGCAAAATATGGGTTGCAGTCGCTACTGACTACGCAACGCGGTACGCTGTTATACGAGCACTTCCCTGCAGCTGTGCTACTGATGTAGCCGATTTCCTTCTTCACGACGTCACCCCGCGCTGCGGTTAATCACCCTGCGGTTAATCACCCTGCGGTTAATCACCCTGCGGTTAATCACCCTGCGGTTAATCACGGACCGCGGCCGCTGCTTCCTGTCTAAAGTAGTCGACGACATTCTTTGTTCTTGATCGACCAATCACAAGTTCACCAATGCGTACCATCCACAGACAAACGGCCTTACTGAACGCCTCAACCGTACTCTCACAGATATACTTGCTATATACGTGTCTGAGGACCACCGAGACTGGGACATTAACTTGCCTTTTGTGACCTTCGCCTACAACTCTTCTCGTCACGACACAGCTGGCTACTCACCTTTTAACTACTGTTTGGCTACGACCCACCATTGCCTATGGACACCATGCTTCATCTTCACGCAGACGCATACCCTGCCTATGCTCGTTATGCTCTTGGCCGTGCTGACATCGCCCGCCATATTGCCCGTGATAGCTTGTCGGCTTCACAGGTCAATCAAAAATATCTCTATGACCGCCGACACCGGGAGGTGAACTTCCCTCCAGTATCGCTCGTCTTGCTGTGGTTCCCGTCACGTCGCGTTGGCCTATGCGAAAAACTCTCCCGTTATGCTGGCCCTTACCGCGTCGTACGCAGTCACTAATGTGACCTATGAAATCGCTCCGCTAAATCCTAAGTCGACCTGTGCAACAATCGCGAGTGACATAGTCCATGTCTCGCGCCTTAAACCGTGCCACTCTCGGCCCGGACCCTAATTGCACCGGGACGGCACGTGCTTCTGCCGCCGGCGGGTAATGTCACGAGCGGCGATCATGTGGTCGGTGCTCGGACGATGACGACGACAACGGCGTGGCTTTCTGGTGTGCACGGTCTCTCCTGAACGATTGCTGTAGCGTAGTGCGCCTTACCTTGTAAATATATCATTGTATATATATTCTCCACGTAACAATATGTACCCTTCTTTCGCCTGCTATAAACTGTGCTCCGAGCAACCTGATAGCACCTCTCGCGACAGAATGGCAAGCTAGTAATAAAAAAAATCATGCCATGCGCGTGAATTCCACTTCTTTTCATGATTATGTGATGCACGGTTTGTATTTTCCAGGGAGGCTCTTGAAAACAAAGTAAATAAGTGGCTTTGAAGCGAGAACTTACTTCAGAAGTGATAACCGATGACATGCCCACTGCGTATCTATTCCTATTCGTGCCTGGCTTACTGTGAACATTCATAGTGCCCGAGCCGATACGGGTGCTACATAGCCCCCCCCCCCCCCCCCCCCCCCGGCTGGACGGCAGGCGTGAAATAGACGCGATGCGGGCGGTCTTCAGAATTCAATGGAAAGTTAAGCGCTGAGAAATTCTTCTCTGTATATGCAGATGGGTGTCTCCAGGTAGGCTGGCTTGAGGTGATCTATATAGACTGTCTCCTCGCATCCAGGCTGCGCAAGGACGAAAGTCTAGGAGGAACGGTGCAGAATCTGAAAGCGTCTGTCACAGGCCGCCGTTTCAGTCGCCCGTATGCTATCTCGCCGCACACCAAACTCGAACGCGCGCAGGCGGCCACGTTTCGAATGCTACAAACGGACTCGTATCCGTCAAGAGGCCTACTAAGTCACTACAAGTCAGACATACCGGCAAATTGCCCAGAGTGCCCAGACCTTTATTTCTCCCTCTGCCACATGCTATGGCTATGTACCGCGTTATCATTAGGCCCTCTCTCCAGTGAGCCCGAATTTGAAGAAGCCCTCAAATGTCCAGACCTCAAACTCCAACTCAAGGCCGTCCAGAGGGCCCAAGAACTGGCGGAGCGTCACCCTGTTCCCTTCCCCACTTGGGCGTCGCCTGCGGTTTCGGCCAGAGGAGCTCCCCGTGTGGAATCTCCAACGGCTTAAAACTCCTCAGGACCTGAATACAGCTCTTGACTGACGATTACGATACTCTATAATGCGAATGTGCAGCGCAGCAGTTTGGTGTGATGAATTCGTGATATATTGTGGCAAATAAATTTGACTCTGAACGATAGGGTGGTCTCTGCAGCGGCGCTGAGCCTCCGCTCGGGTAACTCGTTTATTAGCAGCGGCAGGACGAAGCATTTCCACCGGTTGCGTCGCTCATTCTATAGCAAGGAAACGTGAACACGGGAACGCGTGTCTCCCACGGAGCGCATTCTCTAGCGGCGGCGCCACCACAGGCGAGGTAGCGCATGCGCAGTTGGTTCGAAGCCCAGACCAGCGCTTTGTTTCCGCGCTCGGGCCCCATGCCTGGTCGTCGCCGGCAGTCCGCTTTTTACTCCGATAGCAATTATATGGACACTCCAAACGTCTTGGCCGGCGTCGTCGTCACCGTGAGGTTTTGTGTAAAGTCCACGGGCGATAGGATCGTCGCCGCGTGCTGTTTGATTTACGCTCTAGGTGTGAGTGAAAGCTTTCGAAGGTGAACCGCCGATCGCGGCTCAGTCCCGCACGCAAGCGAAAGAAACGGGCAGAAAGCGCGCCAACTTTCAGTCGCGTGCAACACTCCGGAGGCAGGGTAGGGAGGAGGTGAGCGAGGTGAGCGCGTTTTACTGCGCGCCGCCCGAGCGAGTACGCGTACCCGCCGGGCAGCAAGGCTCCGGAGGGGGGGGGGGGGGGGGGAGGTTGTGTAGGGGGGAGGCCGCGTACTACGCCACGCACTCCCGCCCGGGCGGCTGTATCTTGAAAGCCATCTGCGGTGGGGGCTTAGTCCTTTTTCCCTTTCCCTTCACTGTGTTTTCGCGGCTTAGTTCGCGCTGATGCGAGCGGCGAGACGAGGGCAAATTTCCTCGCTGCTACTGTCGCGCTTACTCAGTACAGCGTTTTCACAGCGTGTTTCCGCGGCCATCGAGTGGGATGCGTGCATGTTTGCATGTATAGACGTGAGACCATGCTTGTTAACTTAATTACTACGCCTATTTTACGGCCGATAATACGGCCGATAATAGTTTATACAGCCGATAATACTAATATGCTTACTTCGTATAGCTGCCCCATGCTTGCTATCGCAACCGATGCTTCGCATTTCGGGCGAAACTGCGACGTTGCTCGACCTTTCGTCATACCCTCCTCCGCTTTCCGCCTTATGCTTCCGCTGCACCCTCCTCTCTGCTTTTCTCCTCGTGCCTCGTTGCTCTCGCCCCTTTTGTCATCGCCTGCTGCGAGCACCATTCGCTGTCATTTTTCGCTGAGCCCGTTCGCTCGGTTACGCCGGGAACGCCGATGGTCGCCACAGTAATGGGCTCCTAAGAACTACACTGTAGATTATGTGTGAGAAATGTGAGGTCCGGGTGTTCGAATATGTGTTGCTTGGCTGACCTAGGTTGAAGGGGCAGTCGGACGCGGAAGCAGCCTTGGAGACATTCAAAATACGGTTGATGTTTAAGTGGTTGTTCTTCTGTGGCGAACAGGTTGGCGGGATGACGTAAGTGTGATCCAAAACAAGTTTGGCCGCAGAGCACCGAATGTTTCAACGAGGGACAGCTCGAAGGCCAAGCATTACCATCGGCAAGTGGTCGGAGCAGTGCTCACGGTCCCGGCCTGCTCTGAGGGGCGACTCCAGCGACCGAAGAAGTTGCTACACCATACCGTTAGTTCAGGGATGGCAACCAGTAGTGTGACTGTGCTTGGCGCCACGAATGCAGCAAAATGCAGCAAATAACGAAGATTCAAACTGCCGTCCGTGGTCTGTCGTTACAATGGCTGGGCTGCCAAAACGCAAAATCCAGGCAAAGACGAAAGCGCGTGCTACCTTTTCCGCAATGATGACGATAATGGAGACAGACAAGGGCCAGCGTGTCAAACGGTCCACCACAGTCAAGAAGTAGTGATAGTCGTGTTGAGGAGGAAGCTGTGAAGCTATGTCAATATGCACATGGTCGAAGCGCTGATCTCGAGGCAGAAACCGCTGGTTTCTGCATATAAGCAATGCCTGTACGGTACCACTCACGAATGACCGCATTGACGAGGTCCGACGTGGCGCTACATTACGGGGTTTTCAGTGCCCCGAATACTAGGACCAGCAATAGTATGCAGAGAGTGGAAGATGGCCAGCCGGAACGTCGCGGGAATGAACGGGCACAGGACAGGCGCAACATATCACACTACAGTGAGCATGACGCAGGCGGGTGAAGGCAAGAGCGTGTGACGTACGAAGTATTATTGAGTCGCCCTGTAAGTTTATTCCTTGATAGGATTGAATGGCGATGGCACGCAAAATTTGCGCTAATATTGGAAGTTCACGTAACTTTGTCAAGTGTTTTCTGTACTTTTCCCGGTGGTGAGTGTGACAATGGGAAGACGGTTTGATGACAAGAAGTTAGCGAAGATAACTAGACTGTTATCATTAGGGTTGCCTAAGGAAAAGGCGACCAGACATAGAAATTTTAGTTTCTAGTTGTTCACATTCATCCTGGTAAAAATTGAGGGGGTGTACCCAAGAGCTTTTAAAACATGCGTTTTATATACCGTGCAATTTCATGGCTTAACCGCTTTGTAATCTATTATCAGTGCAGGGAACCAAATGCGGCGGCCCTTATGTGCGGAAGGAAATTGTGATTCGTCAATAATCTCGTCTCTACATGCAAGCGTCACAATATTTACAAATTCATAGTCGATAAGCAAATCTTACCATTGCGAGGTTCAGAGGTCCATTACTATAGATGTTAACAAATTCAGTACTAAAGACAAAATAGAAAAGTATTGTAGCAATATTTGCCGAGCGTACGGAGTTTTGAGCCCAAAGCTTCATGTCAGATGGACGCTGTCTGCGTAGGTGTTCACTTATCTGAGGGTTACGCAGAAATACATCGAAATCTCGCAAGCATTCGATACATTGTTGCTCCCGTGTATGAGGGCATATATTTGTATTGCCGCACTTTTCTCTCTTGCACGGCTGTCACAAATTATCCAGCATAAAATGATGTGCTAAATTCAGCGCTCGTCATATTTCTTCGTAGCCCAGTTATTTATGGCTTATGTTACAGAATAATGAGCATGGCATTTTACTGCCACTTTTTCTAGAAATATTTTTTGTATTAAATTGAATCTCGATGCACATGTCTACTTGCAGGTGGCCATAATAGTAACGCCACCTCTGATCAACATGCTCACGCAGCTACTGCTTCCCATAGCTGCGGCAAACTCACTGTGTAGGTATAAGAGGCATTGGTGTACGGAACAACGGAACAATGTCATAACGCAGAGAAGTACGTTGCCTAGACGTCTCATTTCTGCTTCCAAGAAATGTATTGTTTCTTATGCTCATATTTATTTCAAATAAACCTGTTTCTGTCCCTAAGCAATGCACTGCAACAGTAATAGCGCTGGCCCATTACGTTGAAAGTACTTATACACATTCAATTGCTCTAACATTTCGTATTTCGCCTGGCACACACTACCAACTCCAAGAAAGCGTGTTAAAGCAGCAGTTCATATAGATCGCAGTTAAGAAATGGTATTAATACATTGATTGCCATTGCAGATATACTTGGGGTACATGCTGAGAGGTGGGCAGCGCAATCTAGGCAGCTTATCTACAAAAGCACAAACACGTGTGCAAAATTTCAGGAGAAATTTATTGTGATACGCGTGACTTGTTTCGTTTATGCAACTAATAATACAAGCAAGAAGCCAGAATAAAAACCAGCAAGAAAAGTGCAATTCCGCTGAAAGAAATTATGCAGACCTTACGTAATTTAGAAATAGATGTAATAGGAATGGTTTTTGTAGAACCTGGTTCCCCAGCACAATTTAGTGTTTTTCGAAGAGTTCCCAGATGAACCAGCGTGTTTCTATGAACGAAGCAGCTGTGTGTGACACGAGCGCGTTTGTTACAGCAAGAGCTAGCTGGCAACGGCATTGCGGCAGTTGTTAAAGCTAAGCATTGCTTGCTTACCATTCCATGGTTTCGCCTATGTCTCGAAATAAATTCATATGCTTTACGTTGTGCGACTCCCAGCGCCTTTCCATAGCCTATAGCCTTGTGTCAGATCACAGATGTTTTGTAACCTATAAATGACCTTAGATGCACTTCTTGGGCACATCAAGAAGTCTATCTCGAGGCCTTTGTGTGCCCTTCTTTCGTTTAAATTATTTCTCTTGCTCACATTGTTTCATTCCGCCGTGTTCTTCACATATTTTATTTTTTTTTGTCAAATGCAACTGTTGGAGGCAGGAGTTTTTTGAGGTCCGCGTTTCGTGACGACGGTTATAGTCTTCGTCTGTATGCTAAATGGCAGAACGGAGGTATCTCCCAACCGTTAAATGACTTTAAGTGCGTCGTGCATGGCGCGTAGTTGTTACGACGTTGGAACTAATTTTGAGTGATCTTAAAACCATCTCTTCAACTTCACTTACCCGAATGCGTAAGACACAATGATTGTGCGAAGCTCCGTTTCCATCATAACGGTGGGTCGGGCCATTCACTGATATACACTGATCGTGCATATAACTGACTACAAACAAAGATACCAAGGCTCGCGCTCAGTTTCAAATTCAGAGCTGTGTCCCTCATTTTCGAGGGGCAAAACATATCTCAATGCCGCTGGTTGCTTGACTCGTCATTGAATCAGTACGTTTTTGTGGAAGTCGCGACCCTGTTACTGAGATCAGTGGGCCCCAGAGGCGTGGGAGCATACTTCCAAACACTATTTCAACCAGGGTTTGTATTACTTTTGCGGTTACCCCCAATCAGTCCTCACAACTTTAATTTTTCAGGATTTCGACGAGTGCAGGCTGTTCAATGAGAGTGCCCGGCCTGTAGTGCTGAAACGATTGTCTAGGTAACAGTTATACGAAAGTTTGTAGTTTGTATTTTTAATAAAATATGAAAGTAGAAGACATTCTTTATATGTTTGCACAAAACATTATTAGTCTAAATCGCTTCATTTAACATAAAGTAAGCAAGAACTATTTGGGGGAATGGTCTACGGGCTAAAAGCTGCTGATGAAATCTTGACAAGGCAGAAAAGCCAGTACAAGCGAAATAGCAGCAAAATACATAAGCTTTTATGAACTTTCAAAATGCAGCAAAAATGCGCTGAAGGCTACATACATAGTTTCGCATTGTATCAAGGCATTACACATTCAAATAAGAGAAACATGAACCTTCCAACTTCAAGTTTTTTTATTGTAAAAAGTGACAGAAAGAAAATAATTTAACAAGTTCAATTATTTCAAGTAACAAAACATGCAACCGCATTTCATGATTCATCCAATTTCACCAGAATTCTTATAGTATGAGAAACACTCTTGATATAACTCTATTTTTACCAAGTACAGGTGTACACGTCCTCCAACGAGAAATTTATTACGCGTATATACCAATCAAGCAAACTTGGTGTGATTCACTGCAGTGGTGGAAGTAATGATGCTGGAGATATCACTGTTCCCAGTACATCAGGTAATATCTCTACGCGTTAACCCTGTAGGGTTTCTTTAAAAACTGCAGAAATGCGTCAGAAGCAAAATGAAAGCATTGTTTTATATAAAACATACAAATTTGCTGAACATGTGAAATAGCACTACAAATCATTATTGGAGGTTTCGTTATCAATGTGAAATCAAAAATAGCAACACGGCAAACGTTTGCTTTTTAAGTGTGAACCGTTCCTATACTTCATTTACTGGTATTTCAACACACTAGACTATATTATTTTTATGTAAGGCACAAAGAAGGTGTGATAACTTCTGTATTTACCACAGTGAACTGTTCATCATTTAGTCATTTATAGCGAGCTTCTACACCAGCTTTAGAAAAGGATGTTTTCCGTGTTGTGGTTACAGCATGATCCCATCCCTGGCGAAAAGAAAGGGGGACAAATTATTTTGTAGTCATTCAAAATATATATTCAATCACCAGCCATCAGTTACTTCGCCACTTCTCTTATTTATATTTCTTGAAGGTTTTCTTTCGTTATTGTTCTTTTTCAACTTGCTTGCACTTCTTTTTCCAAAAAAAATTGATGTTATGTATTCATTTTCATTATTTATGTGTACCAGCTTTGACTGTGTATATTGGCCTCGCCTTGGATTTTCATCCCACCTATGTAATGCCCACACAGGCTTCTAGGTTATTTCGATAACTAAAAAAAATGAATGAATGTAGTGCATATAATATTTCAAGCTTTTTTATGGCTACAAAAAATGGCACTTTTATAGCTACAAATGGCACTAAATTCTCTATTTCTATGCAAACATAACATAATTCTAGGCATACATAATTTCCCTTTTACAGGTTACACACACCTCATAATAACTTCTCCTGCATCCGCGCTCCTAAGAAACATGCTTGCGTCGACCGTGTATAAGAGAATGCTTAGGGCAACATCGATATTAGCGATGTCGTTGATATATGTGATAATATATGGTACGCCGGAGTGTAAAACATAAACATGTGAAGACAGTGCGCCCTGCGGTGGCGAAGAGGAAACCGATTCATGGTCAATACGCTTGAGTGGGTATATGCCAAAGGGTATCTACCTTAAGGTCATCAA